>NW_027070311.1:122647-233450 GCF_002906115.3 Quercus suber
TCTCCGAAAGGCAGGCCTCCGAAGCAACTGAAGCTCGGTGATCAACGGAAGAGTAAGAAGGCCAGCCAGCAGTCCGAGGCTCAAGCCTGGCTGCCCGCTGCCATGCTCCATGATCAGCCCCTGATGGATAACGCTTCGATGCAGGAGTCTCAAGGAGCTGAAGGGGCTCTCGTAGCCGAGGCCCTGGAGAAATCTCTTCTTCTTCCCACTGACATGGCCGAGTTAGAGAAAATGAGTGGGTCAGAGGTTGTCCTCGATCTTAAGAAGTATCTAGGCATGGTGGGTCTGTTAGCACCTATTTACTTTATTCAAAGTTTGACGTTTAGTATCTTTCTTTCTCTTTACGGAGTTACTTGTTTTTATTGGCAGGCTATCCAGTCCCTTTCAGGTTAGGTGAGGAGGTTGATGACCATAGCAATGCCTTCGCGCAAGAGCGCGACAAGTTCCTGGAGGCTGCCAATACTCTTAAGAGATCTGAGGCCGACCTAAAAAAGGCGACCGATGATCTGACAGAAATGACGAAGGCCGGGGATACTGCTGTCTCTGACCTAGCCGTGGCCAGGAAGCAAGCTGAGGATCAAACTAATCGCTTGCAAGACGTTGAGGGTCAATTACAAACTGTCAAAGAGAACATTACCTATATGAAGGAACAGTTGACCAAGGCAATCCATGAAAAATGTGTTGCCGAGTATGCCAGGGACGAGGCTGTGAGAGCCAAAGACGAGGCGGTATTTGCGAAAATAGACGCTGAGCGTTCTGTGCAAAAGGCAGAGGAGGATGCTTTCGCCGATGGGGTGGCTAAGACTGAAGCCACCCTTCGGGCTCAAGTTCCTGCAGTGTGCAGGCATTACTGTTCTCAAACCTGGCATGAAGCCCTCAACCAAGCAGGGGTTGATATCTCATCTGATCTTAGAAGGGAGGACAGGGTATATTACCCTATTACAATTCGCGAGGTTGCACCTGCTGCTCCTGAGGAGGGATCCTCATTACCATCGGTTGAAAGTCACGATAAGACTGCCGAGGATGCACCGTTAACTGATCAACCATCCGAGGAGGTTGAGCCCCAGAGAACGTTGGGGGAAGTTGTAACCGAGTGTCAGGAAATACCTTAAGACGTGGCAAGTCCTCCGACGGACCTTTCGAAACCAAGCCCTTAGGCCTTGGCCCAAACCTTTTGATTTACTTATTGACTTAATTTGCCCACTGAATTGAGGGGACTAGTATATGACATAGGATAAATTTGTTTATTTTCTTTTTTATCTCATTTTGTTTCTTGCCTCAGTGGCGTTGTAAGGGAGTTGTATACTTTCCGTTTGAACTGAATACTTAATACTTTGCTTCTAACTAATAAGGTTTTTTTTTATTTGCTTTACTATTGTACTCTGCTCAATATTCGTATTCTATTCTGGAGTTAGCCTCATGAAACCATCTGTTATCCTTCAAATATAAATCTAAAGATCGTATTATAGCTTGACTCTAAGTAGCGCTTTGGTTTTTCTCCAGATAGTTATTTTCTCCATGGGTTCGAGTCTGAGGACCATGCAATACCCTGGTTATGCCCAGTACTTCTATTTTTCTATAAGTATCTAGTTTTCCATAGGCTTGGGTCCGAGGACCATGCAATACCTTGGTTATGTCTAGTACTTCTATTTTTCTATAAGAATCTAGTTTTCCATAGGCTTGGGTCCGAGGACTATGCAATACCTTGGTTATGTCTAGTACTCAGATATAATGGTGTGTATAGTTTTACCATAGGTTTGGGTCCGAGGACCATGCAATACCTTGGCTCTGTCTACCACTTCTATTTTTCTGTAAGTATCTAGTTTCCCATAGGTTTGGGTCCGAGGACCATGCAAGACCTTGGTTCTGTCTAGTACCCAGGTATAATGGTGTGTGTAGTTTTACCATAGGCTTGGGTCCGAGGACCATGCAATACCTTGGCTCTGTCTACCACTTCTATTTTTCTGTAAGTATCTAGTTTCCCATAGGTTTGGGTCCGAGGACCATGCAAGACCTTGGTTCTGTCTAGTACTCAGATATAATGGTGTGTGTAGTTTTACCATAGGTTTGGGTCCGAGGACCATGCAATACCTTGGTTCTGTCTACCACTTCTATTTTTCTGTAAGTATCTATTTTCCCCATAGGTTTGGGTCCGAGGACCATGCAAGACCTTGGTTCTGTCTAGTACCCAGGTATAATAGTGTGTGTAGTTTTACCATAGGTTTGGGTTCGAGGACCATGCAATACCTTGGTTCTGTCTACCACTTCTATTTTTCTGTAAGTATCTAGTTTCCCCATAGGTTTGGGTCCGAGGACCATGCAAGACCTTGGTTCTGTCTAGTACTCAGATATAATGGTGTGTGTAGTTTTACCATAGGCTTGGGTCCAAGGACCATGCAATACCTTGGTTCTGTCTACCACTTCTATTTTTCTGTAAGTATCTAGTTTCCCCATATGTTTGGGTCTGAGGACCATGCAAGACCTTGGTTCTGTCTAGTACTCAGATATAATGGTGTGTGTAGTTTTACCATAGGCTTGGATCCGAGGACCATGCAATACCTTGGCTCTGTCTACCACTTCTATTTTTCTGTAAGCGGAGGTTTGTCCTCAGACCGCTTTACTGGAGATGATTCCTCTTTGGGTCAGATTATGATCTTTACACGTGGCATTGATCTCGCCTCCAGCTCGAGGCCCCATCTTTTTCATTTATGAAGCGCCCTTTGTCTGTTCGTGTTCCGCGCTGGACGCCTCGGTGTGCGAAACGCGCCTTCATTAATGTCCTCGTGAATTAACACGAGTCCAACGGTCTACGGCCTCCTTGGAAATTGATGGCTTCATTATTATCCCAACTGATAATTCTCTTTCGAACTCTGCATGAATTAATTCTTACCAACCCCCAACCCCTATATAAAGTGGGGAGATGGTTTCTCCACAACCCATGGACCTCTCTACACAAACAGAACAAAACTCATTCTTCCAACTTTCCAAGCCCTTTTAACAACCCCGTCGGAATTGTTACCGGGATTGACAAAAACCGGTATGGCCGCAGCCCCCACTGGGCTTTCGGTGCGGCAGAGTCTAGGCGTAACCCTGATGGCGCCCTTTGAGGTGTCCCAGAGGGGTGTTGTTAGAGAACCTAACGTCTTTCCTCGGAGCACACCCCCGACGAGGAAGATGTGCGAATTCACCTCATGGGCGGTGCTCGAGTGTTGCCGTCTCCAACGGCCAACACTCGAGAGGATCGGAGAGAATCGAGGGAACATCATGGGGGAAGGTATCCCGGAGCCCCTGCATCTGCTCCTCTCTTTGTTCCAGCTCTGCCTGGCCGAGAAGGGAGTTGTTGGTGGCCTGGAAACATGATTGCCCTTCCCCTTCTCCGCCTCTTGTCAAACTCTCTCATTCTCTTTATACCAATAAAAGGACGGCTTGACACTTCCCACCGGCTAGTTTTTTCTTAGGGCGGCTCCACCTGGGCCTCTGATTGTAGAAATAGCTGGTAGTATTAGCTTGTAAATTTGTATGTAAAACACACCTGCCTGAGCCTCTGATTGTAACTTGTACTTTTTCTATTCATGAAATAATAAAATCAAGATCTTTTTTTTTTTTTTCTACTGTCAAATCTTCTATATTTTTTTTTCTTTCAACCTACTATAAAACGAATACTTAGAACACTCGCCTGGTGCGTCGGCCAGCACCCTAATCCTTCCAACAGACGGCGCCAATTGTAGGGACTCAATTTGGAGTGACCCTGAGTAGAGTATGAATGAGTTTTCAGCCCAATCAAGCCCAAACAATAAATTTGTAGAGAGTGGGTTAAAGGTTTAGACGCTGGCCGTCGATCACCATGCATGAACGTTCTTTATAAAAAAATACTAAGAGTTTCTTTACAAATGGGGGAATGCTCCTCGGCCACAGGCCGAGGAGGCCTTTTTGTTCTCTCTCTTTTCCCCCCCCCCCCCTCTTTACTTTACTTGCTTTACTTATATAGTCTTCATCTTCCTATCTCCTTCGTCCATCTATTGATCATCCATTTGCCTCTCTTCTGGTCGTCTGTCCCATCAGAGGCCTTATCAGTATTCAAGTGGTTCACTCTGACCAACGTTGCCCTGCTAAGGGGTTAAATCCCCATTAATGCAGCCAGAGGGGTTAGGTGAATGCATTAAGTGCGAATGTGACAGCTTGCTCTGAGCTTGTCCCCTCCAAAAATTATCCTTAAAATGCCGAGGACGAACAGGTCCTCGGCGTGGGTCACAAAAGAGGCTTTGTCTAACCTAGCCTTGGCTAGTCAGTCCTCCTCGGCGGTGGCCTTGGGCCTACTATCCGATGGGCCGAGGCTATCAGGCCCACGGGCCCCACAGTACTTGATATCACTAAAATTACTACATATTTTGAAAATTCAGCCATTAGATTGTATGTTCTTTACACTCTTAATACACATGTCAAATTCTGTGTCAATCGGATATTATTTATTATATGATCTATTAACTTATATTTTATGCATAATTTAAACTACAAAAATTTGCAATTTAAACAATTGATTGATGACATAGTTATTGATATTGATATTTAATTCAATGGTAGATTTGTTAAAATTCACTTCCAATAAAAATATATTGAGTAAAGTTGTAATTTTAGACTACAACTAATTTTGTAACTAAATTTTGTCCTAGTAAAATTAACTATGATTATTCTTGTTTAGTTTTCTTTCAAAACAATAAGAGATTTGAAACTTAGATCAGACAACATAAGGCCTTCTTCGAATAATAGAGTTAATTATCTTATTGAGCCTGTTTTATGGAGCAAGTTTCTCACAAAATTTGGAACCCAAAACCTTATGAGTAGGGAGTAAACTCACAAGATACCACCTCCGATAGTACAAGATGCTTGGTAGGCAGCGTAGAGAGGTGAATTCAGTAATATTTATTATTTTGTTTGAACGTAAACCATAATGATCGATAGATTGGAATTTTTTTAGAAAATAACTATAAAAGGCAAACAATATTATTAGTTAGCCAAGGTTTGAAACTATTTTGGTTTCTAACGATTCGAATATAGAGGGGTCGATTTCCCATTGCACTAGAAGCTGAGCTGGTGTCCACGTAGGCCGGAAATCGAGCCCAAAGAAGTCGCTTTTCCTTCATTGAAGTCGAGTCCAGAGGACTCGGTTTAGCTTAATGGGAACCGAGTCCACTGAACTCAATTTCAGTTCAGCCAAACACAACTCAAACTTACACGGATTTTTTTCTTGTTCTTCCCTTTCCTTTTTTTTCCCCAAATGCAACATGGGTTTCTCCACTTCCAAGCCCCAAAAACCCATGAAAAACTCAAATCCAAAACAAATCAAACCCACTCTTCAACATGTTCTTCTGCTCCATTGGAGTGGCGGCGAGAAACCACACATCTGATCCGATTTGCCGCCTGAGTTGCTGGGTTTTTGTGTCGTTGATTCTTTCTTCCACTGAAGCGGCGGCGAGAAACCACGTCCAATCCGATTTCCATCGCCTGAAGCTTTCACTGGGGTTTAGTCAGAATCAGCGCCTGGGTTGCTGGGTTTGCAACGTTGTTCTTCGTTGAAATCGAGTTTGTTCTTCGTTTGCTGGGTTCTGTGCTTGTTCTTTGTTTTTGTTGAAATCGTGCTTCGTTTGTCGGTGTTGCTAGGTATTGGGCTGAACTGAAATCGAGTTCAAAGGACTCGGTTTCAATTAAGCTAAACCGAGTCCTCTGGACTCTACTTCAATGAAGGAAAAGCGACTTCTTTGGGCTCGATTTTCGGCCTACGTGGACACTTTATCCAGCTCAGCTTCTGGTGCAATGGGAGATCGACCCCTCTGTACTCGAATCGTTAGAAACCAAAATAGTTTCAAACCTTGGCTAACTAATAATATTGTTTGAGTTTTATAGTTATTTTCTAAAAAAAAATCCGATAGATTGATAGTCCTACTTCTTGACCACCTAAATTTTTTTAAAAAAAAATTAAATAATAATATTCAGAGAGGAGAAATGTTATAGTAAATTAGTAATAGGTGTTTATTATGATGCATGAGGCTCAAAACTCATTGTTGGTTCTTCTAAAAAAAAAAAAAAACTCATTGTTGTCGTATGTCCATACAGTTGTAAATTAAGCAAATTAATCCTAAAAAGTAATAAGTTCAACAAAATATGATTTCTCTCTCCCTTTCAAAAAAAAAAAAAGATTTCTCTCTCTCTATTTTTTTTTTAAATATACAATTTGATAATTATGGTAATATAATAATTGGTAGGCATTTATTATGATTGTATTTTTTTTTCTTTTTCTTTTTTGAGAAACATATTATAATTTCCTTATATACATAACTATCTATTCTACTATTTAAAGAAAATATAGAAAATATGATGTGGCAGAATTCTAATGAATGGTATAAGTATAAGAGGTTTTATGGGGAATCTTTATAGAATTTAAGCTTAATTAAAAAAGTTTTTTTTTGAGAAACAATTAAAAAAATTTATTAGAATAATAAAGTGATAAAACTTGGATTTTCAAAAGATTATGTGCCAACATTAGAAGAAGAGACAAAAAATCAAAAAATTTCATTTTATATAATATACAGAATATACATACATATATATACACACACACACACACGGATACAATACAACTGAGTGGTATCACAAGGAATATTATGACTATAAATTTTAATCCTTCCAAATAGTTGAAAAGAATAAAATTAGTATAGTAGTTTTTTTCATCTAATATTGTGAATTTGTGATAAAGAAAAAATATTTTTCTTCATCATATTGCCTTTTATCCTCCATTTATTTAGTGTGGTGTGAGATATAGATTTTTTTTTTTCCTGAAAATTTTAGCAGAAAATAATTTCTAAAATTAAGTTATATTTTTAATGGGATTTTCTATGACCAAAATACATTTTTCCTTTTACTTATTTTTCTTAATACTATCAAAGACAAGAAAACGTGCGAAACTATTTTTACAATAGATTTTTCATTGAAACAAACGTAGCGTTAAATATACTTTTGACACCACTTAACCTAAATATTTAGTTTTTTTTTTTTAAAGAAAGATAAAAAAGAGCAACCTGAGTTAGCGTATTACATCTAAACTTGACTATAGTGACACTCCATGTGCTCTCTAATTTTTCCTTGCGAGCTCTCATGTGCTGCGACTTACATGCATGTATATATACCAAGTGTGTCATTCACTATCACAAACTTTTCCTGTTCGAAATTTAGTAGTCATCACTCATCATATATTGAAAAGTGAAAACTTCCAAAACCATGCTAATAAAATTGCCAAAATATTTTTTAATTTCCCTGGATACACAAATTCTTCCAAGGAATTCCTCGAAAGCAATCATTATTCCTTGCATACTGATTGCTAAGTAGTAAATATCCATCAAAAACAGTGCTCCGAGAATTTCCAAAACCAGTCTCATTATGACACTATACCAGCTGTACTTCAACTTAGTCCACAAATTTTATGCGCTTAAAATGCCACAAACGACTCTTCCTTGTTGCTTTGAGAGAAGAATTTGTGTGTATAAAATTCTTAAAAAGTTCTCTACCTTCACGCCACAATGACAATATCAGTCTTTGCCTTGCATTGACAAAATGGTATAAAACTTTGTCTAGAAGTCCCTTATGGTTCTCTGTCTCTCTCTCTCTCTGCCATGTGTGTATATGCACCATCAACATCATGTAAAATAGGCAAATATGCCCCCATTTATAGTAATTTTGTCAGCATGAATTCTCAGTTTCCTTCACTATGCTAACTGGTCACTATCACAAATTCACAATTCACCGAAAAGAGAGAGAGAGAGAGAGTAAGCAAATGGGTGCGACATCACACAAAGAAGAGCAAATAAACAAAACCCATCATCAAAACCATGCTACACCTTATCCTATGTCTTTTGATACCTTTTTCCTCATCTATCATATCACCTACATTGGCTGGTGGGGCTGTTGATGCCTCTTACTTATTCTGGCTGGTGTTCCCAATTCTTACTGTCGAAGCTGGACTTTCTAATTAAGCTTTCTTACGCGCACTCGTAAAGAGAGTGCGTGATGCTTCTATAGTAAGTTCTATGGAGGCAAATATTCGTAATTGGCTACTGTTTGTACTTAGCTAAATAAGGTAAAAGTAGATGATTGTATGTGATTTATACTTATAGACACTAATCGCAAACTTTTGTTTGGCTGAATGCAATATAATCTCAAGTCTCAACTCTATTTCAAAAGCAATACTAAGCATTTATAAAACATGTGCAAAGTAACCACTCAGGGACTAGGATTTGACTCCAAGATGATTAAATTTATAACTAACACATATATATTGATCCAATTATATTATATTAATAACCAACTCTTGTTATTAATATCTAATATGAGATTTTAAATGTCACTCACATATGAGTATTCTGACTTTAAACTTATATTAGGTTTGAAGTTCTAAGTTTTTATATTTAAAATTTTGATACTTATATGTTGACCTTTTTTTTTTTTTTTGAGAGTCTACTTATATGTTGACTTGTATGAACAAATAATACGCATAAATGACAATGACAATGTGATGAAAAATGGTAACGCTTAGGTAAAGAAGCTACTCTAGTCGGCTTCTTTTGGCTTTCTCTTAGGAAAAACAAAAATTGGTTTCAAGAGCCACTTGAATATTAAGGTTTAAATATTCATCCTAGAGGTTTTTTTTTTTTTTTTTTTTTTTTTTTTTTTTTTTGAAAAAGTGAATAAATAAAGGGGCAGACCAATCAAAATTTAGCTTGAATAATTTTTTAAATATTTTAGTTTATTTCATGATTAGGGTTTTACTTCATTTTTAATACAACAATATTTTTGTCAACTCAACAAATAAACTTTCATTGTCCCTTCAAGGACATCTAGGTAGTGGGTTCAATGAACTTAATTATAGGATGTGCCATGAATCTGGAAGTTTTAAGTTTCATCCACCACATTATTAGTTACTGGGATATCTGGAATGTCCTATAAGTAGGAAATAAAAAAATCTAAGTAAAGGCTAGGATACCCAAAGGTTAATCCAAACACTAGCAAAATATCCAAAAAGCTAAGTGTGATCCATCTTTTATTTTATTTTTGCTAATTAAATAAGGGTCATGTTAATGGATGCCCTTAGGAAAATTATTAATAAATCATATTAGGAAATTTTTAATACAACTTTTATGGGAATATAAAAAACTATTAACAACATTAATTGTTTTATCATTTTTTCATAAAAAAAAAAACATTTCTAAAAATAATTTTTAAATTGATGCCCTTAGGACATTCGTTAACATTTCCCATTAAATAATTGGAACAAGGTGAATTTTGACCTTTAAAATTTCCATTCAAAAACCCAAGATATCAGTTTTTTTTTTTTTTTTTAATGCTTTTTCCATCAATTTTTTTATTAGATTTAATTTCACCACGAATGAACCAAACACGTTTTAGCAGAACTACTCCATCCCATCCAGGATAGCAAAGACTAGACAGCTCATAGGATGTTGTTTGTGACCAAACAATCCCTAATCACTAATGTTACTTTTTTAAGTGTCATGTTGTACTTGTACATGCTTGAGACTGTAGCCCATGCACTTTGAATGTGAGTGGCATGAATTGATAATCATCCAAATTCGAGTAATTCTAGTACCACATAAAATGTCATTATTTTTATCGAAATTATTTTATGTGTCAGATTGTGATCGGTTATTTGTCACTTTCACATAAATTCATAATTTTTTTTCACCACTCACATGAATAATTGTAGTACAAGTTGTAGCACTTTATATAGTCTTAGAATTTTTGTAAAATCTCACTTGTAACAGGAGCAACTCAAAAAGGCAATTTAGGGTGGAATAATACTTGATAGTAATTATTAGGAAATCTACTGTGCAATGTTATGTTCCTTTCTTATCTTTTCTAGACTATCTTTTATCATGTGGGGAGAGTGAGAGAGAAGGGGAGGGATTGGTTTTGGGTGGGGTTTTAATTGAAGAGACAGGCTAAGAGGCAAGGCAAAGAGCAAAGAGGTAAGTGGCTAAGTGGTCCAGGGAAAGAGTTTGCTTTAAAGTGCTTTTGTGGTCCAAGCTTGAAGATAACCTAATAAGTGGGAGAGTTGAAGAGGCCAGAGGGGGAGCAAAAAAACATGAAGATGAAAGAGGGTGGGCTATAAATGCCACCATGGGTGTTGGGACAAACTCATCTAATCTTCAATACCATCTCTTACACTGTCATACACAGCAAGAACATGCATTATGATTATGAATCTATGATATAATAAGATGATATGATGTATTTGCTCCACATGATTGATATAAACCCATATAGCAGCATCTTGTGAATTGCACATATTCGATCAAAAACAAACAAATTGCATGTCCCTATTATACACCAAGAGCATTATTTTTGGAACCACTTTTTGGCAAATTCCCTCCACCATAATTGCTCCAAATTGATACCATTTTCCTTTAATTTTGACAACCATTTTAGTGACAAGTGCGCCTTGAATAGCATATATCGAGCCAGTGCAAAGTAAAATATATATAAAAAGAGGTTTCAACATGTGTAATATAAACTTTTCATTATTATGGATAAGCATATCACATCAGTTGATGTGATCAATTGTCACGCCTAACGGAAATGAGAGAGTTCAGTGTCCAATGTTTGGAACGTTTGTGTTTTTGACACTTCAATCCCAAGTTGATTGGCACAAGAAAAGTTTGTGATTTGTACGGTTTGTCTGTTTTTTCATGCTATGTGCAAGGCATAGAAAAGCCAAGCTTTGCCTGGTTCTATTTGGCCTCATTGACATTAATTTAGTCCTATTCAAGCTCAAGATGAACCCAAAATATTATCTTTCAACCCAGCAAAACAATTATGAATTGGTTAGGCCAAGGCTCTTATCAAATGATCGATGGCTTTGGAGGAAACCCTGAATGCTATTGCTACCAGTCAGTAAACGAATGAAGGGGTAATTTTTACTTTTTGGAATGGTTATTTTGGTCTATATATGCCATTGGCCACTTTCATTTTCACATACTGGTCAAAACCCTCCAATAATGTACAATACTAATCAAAGTGGAATCCACAAGTGTTCCTAACATCAATGAGATACCCCCTTTTTCTTACTTGCCACCTTAGACCTTTCGGCAAGTCTCTTCCTAAAAGAGTGCTACCCCACTCGATGACAACTAGTTAGGAAAACAACAAAATAAATTTTCTTCAGAATTTAGAGGTGGTTGCCCTAGCCGTTACGTCTTTATTAAATTTATAGATTAATGTTTAGTATTTTAATTTTTGGGCAAATAGGGAGTCAAATTGTATAGTCTACCACTTTGACTTCTTGATGCCTAACTCTGCCTCTCTAAAGTGATGTTGATGCTTTTTTTGTTTTATACAATTGCAGAAGGTTCAAGTTACAGCTTAGCCAGCCCAATCATAGAAAATATTTACATAAGACCTAGCTAGAAGCTTTACATGCTAATAGATGCCAGATGGGCTGTTCTGAGGATGAGTCTTGCGGTACTACTAACTATGAAGGTCCTCATTTTTTAAAAGATTGATTTTTTTTAGTCTAGAAAACTAAGAAAAGTAGTTTAAGCTGTCTAAAACTCTTATTTTGCCGAAATTATCAAATGCTTGACAATTTTGTTAAAAGGGTTTTAAGTGGCTGTTTGATATTGTTATAGAAAGTCACGTTTTAATTGCAAATCTTTAGTAGTAGATACTTTAAGAGAAAACAGAACTCTATAATTCACCGTTTGTGTTTTATAAATTTAGAGCTCTATAATAATGTTAATTTTAATTTGCTAAACACTTGAAATATTAAAGAATGATCTTCAGTAAAATCTCTATATAGTAAGGTTTTATTATTAAAACTCTACACAGTTAAAAATTCTAGTTCCTACAACAATGCCAAACGAAACACTTTCGTTAAAGTCTATAAGGAAGACAATGGGAGCAATGAGTAGAGATTAGAGAAGGTTGGCTAGCCAATTGTGTGCATAGACATTATATATATATATATATATATAAAAACTGAACACCTATCAACACCTACTGCGAGATTTGGATACTGAGTAGGCAAAGCATCAAACCTAACTGATATTCCTCTTCTAATACTCATCATCACTGAGTAGGCAAAGCATCAAACCTAACTGATATTCCTCTACTAGCTAGCATTTGACCCTAATAATCCTAGTTTGAAAATGAGAATGAAGAATCGAGCGCCAGAAAAGTTTGGGTAGGAAGATTATGTTTAAGTGTACCAGCTGGTGAAGGGTGTACTTCATTCAGGTCATAAAGAAGAGAACTAGACAACTAGTGAATAACTTTATTAATCAAAAATTAAAAATAGACACACAAAAAAAAGGGGGGGGGGGGGGGGGGGCGGGAATGCAATCATAAACACATTTTCATATACAAAATTTGGTATGATAATTTACAGTCACTTCCTTTATATGCAGTGAGGAAGGCAATGGAGCCAGGAAATTTTTCTTAGTGATGAATAAATAAAGTATGATGAGTTTTTTTTTTTCCTCTCTTTTTTATATATTATATTCCTTGCACAGTCATTTTAAAGAGTATAATATATAAAAAAAATTATTTTAAATATTAATTAAGTATTTTATAAAGCAATATGAGTATTATACAACGTATATTACATTTGACAAATTCATGTCAATATTGACAAAAATAACATCTTGATTTGTTTATCCTTTATTGTTTAACTATATATTTATAATTTTATGAATATTCAAATTAAATTAACTACTTGTTATATACAACTTAAATATCAACTATAAGAAATAAATAACTTTAGACTTTTTTATAAAAATTATACTTACAAAAATATATATTATTCATAAATTTATACCAAAAAATTCCTCATCTCTCACCAACCTTCCTGAAGGCCAAAACCATTATGCAAGAAGCAAGTCAGAGTCACCGAAGGAGCAAAACAAGTCTGCTAAGTCATGTAAGCATGCACCATCTACGGCATATTTGATTACGAATAAAAGAAACAATCTCAAATAAATAAAGATCCAATTTTGAGTAATTTCCTGGTGAACATCATCTACTTAAATTTGATGCGTTTTAGACTAAAAATATTCTTTTAAATGAAGGTATTTCTGTTTAGACGGTAGAGTAAGGTCAATCTCATGAAAACCTTATATTCCATTCGAAAGTTCTACCCAGTGAAAACGCTCTTAAATTTTAATTAGGATTTAGGTTGTTATAAACATAACTACTTTGCCCACTCATATGTATAGACATACATGTGTACTTAAGATTTTCTTAATTTATAAATACTTAAATTTTTTGTAACCTATACGGCTATACATACCTTCTTCTTTTTTTTTTTCATTTTTTCATTTTTTTTTTTTGGAGAAGGTTATGTTGAAATGAAAAAGAAAAAAAAATTACTAAATCAAATGGATGGTACATATATAATATATAAACCCAAGAGTCCTAACTCAGTAACATAATCTACTTTTTTCTATTAGGAAAACTGGAAAAAACTTCTCCTCCATATTATTGAAAACCGTAACGATAAAATTATAAAGAAGGAAGTACATTGCATTGCATTGCATGTACTACTAATAACATTGCTATAGGTTAAGATCATTTTACTTATACTGCAAATAAGCCTTAATCCTTTTTTTATCTTTGAATTGCAGCCTTAATTCAATGAACTTAGATTAAGATAATATAAATAAACCTGAATTAAGAGTGGAATTTTATATCTCAACCTTTATTCCTTCTTCGTACAACGTATCAACACAAAAAAAAATAATATGAGTATGAATGCTTCCACAAAGGAGAACATTGTCCAGCACATAAAATCTCGAGTCTTTTACCCATGCATGAAACATTAAAAGCTCCCACTCAAGCCCAAAGTGGACATTTAATTTACTTTAATTAAGAGTTGGCATCTATGAAGACATTATCAACAAAATTCTAAGAAGACAAAGACACGGTGGCAAACCTTAGATAAGACTTTTTCCCACTCCCATTATATAATATCCTTGTTTTTCTACATAATTAGGTGGACCCCAAGTTGATATTATAATTAAACCCCAACCTACCAAATACAAACCCTAATTATTATAATTAAACCCCAAGTTTTTCTACTTTTTAACCATAATCTCTTTTTTATTTTATTTTAATGATCAGTAAAAACACAAAAAGTGTCAAAGCGGACAACATGCGGGCTCCTCTGTTTGGCTCCCGTCTAAAACGTGTGGGCCCACCTGTGTCGTCCTAAGGGAATGCGTGGCACGATTTGATTCGTTCCCCCACGAATTGCACGTCTCACTGGATTCTTTTTTTTATGTTTTTGTTTTTTGACAAGTGTCACACAGCTAACCACCCACACGAAACTGTAGATACTTTGTCTTTCCACATCGAGAAAGTCTATAAAACTGTAGATATGTCGTCCGTCGGCATTGAAAAAGGGTCACTCACTGCTTATTATTATGAGAATTGTTAGTGGGATACTATAGTAATATTGTTAGTCGGCATTACAATTAGGACAGAATCCACTCGATCATTAATTGCAGCTATTGCACACAGTTTGCTTTAACCATAGGGCTGGAAATGAATAGATTCAGCACTGAAAAAAGCTATATTGTTTCTTTGACAGTTTTTTTAATGTACAATTTGATGACTGGTATGAACAAACTTTGTCACACTTCCCAGCTCAACCTTTAAGGGTCCGTTTGGTTGGAGGGATGAAAAAGTAGGAGGATAGAAAATAGTGAGAGGATGAAAAAGTGGAAGATAGAAAATATTTTAATTTCTCTCATTTTTGTTTAGTTGGAAGTGAAAAAATAGAGAGATAGAAAAAGTGAGTTTATATAAATTTACACATATACTTTTATTAAAAAACGATGCCCAATTAAAACCAAAAAAAGAGTGATAAAAAACCAAAATCAAACAATCACCTAAATTTAATAAAAAATAAAAATCATGTTCATAAAAAAAAAAATCACATCGTAAAAAAAAAACACAAAAGAAAGAAAAATAAATAAATAAAAAGAATACCGGACAAGCTGCCCAGTAAATCAAAAGTAAAAAGAAAAAAAAAAAAAAAAAAAAAGGGCAGGCAACGTAGGAAAACAAGAAAAAAAAAGTGTGAAGAAAAGCGACGTGAAGGTGCAATTGTATATGGGTATTTTCATCCAAAGACAATGCCCAATTTCTCCCTTTAGTTTTCCTCTATTTTAGAGAGAAAACTTTTTAGTAGGCCTGGAGAGAAAATATCTCAGTCCTAGCATTTATTTTCCTTTCTCTCTACCTAACCAAGCACACTAAAAAAAAAAAAATTCTACTCATTTTCTCTCCAAAGTTTTCCATCCATCCTATTTCACTTCCAAACAAACACACCCTAAGAGGCAAGGACGAACCTAGTGGGGCCCGAGCCCCTAGACCAAATTATTTATTTATTTTGTAGTTGAATCCTCCTTTCAAAACCTTAACCTCCCTCCTCTCCAACTAGCCTAGCCCAACTGGCAATTATCCAATTCAAAAACTTACTAAAAGCAATAAAAGCCTTCATAATTGTGATTGTATTTTAGCAACAAAACTATTTTACTACCAAAAAACCATTTGTTATTGGAGAAACTAAAGTTAAATTTTTTGCAGCTACAGTAAATTGATATAATACCAGTTGACTGTAGCAAATTGTTAAGATTATCTCTCTTCCTTCAATTAAAAACCCAAATTCTCTTAATTCTTTATTATTTTAATGAGTTGTTTATATTATTTTAAATGAAGTAAAAAAACTTGAACATTTGATATTTGGATATATTGTAAATGAGGTGATAAAATAGATAAAGTGGTTTTTTGAGGTGCTAAAAGCTAAATTTTTTTAGCACCACTATTGTAAATACTCTAACCTCAAAAAAAAAAAAAAAAAAAACTCCTAACTAGTCTAGTATTAAAAAACAACATTATTATTATTTTTTTTATTATTATTATTATTGTTGTTGTCGTCGTCGTCGTCTTTGTTGGTAGATGATTGCATCTTAATATATTAAGAAATAATGATTTTGTGAATTTATAATTTGTTAATACTATATGGATTCCTATTTGGAGTATTTTTTTTATTTTATTTTTATTTTTTTGCTTATATTCTGACCCCCTCTAGCTTAAAATCTTAGATCCATCACTGTTTAGAGGTAATTTAGCATGAAAAAAGAATGAAGGAGGTCAAACTAACTTGTCTACCAACATGAGTGACTATCTCAATAAAGAATCTTGAGAATCACTTTCTTATGGCTAGTTTGGTTGGAGGACAAGGGAGGGAGAATAGAGGAGAGTATAATAGAATTAACAAGAAATTAGCTTAATTTTCGGCTAACTATACTCTAATCTAGGAGTTTAATTCACCTTCATAATATCAAGGGTTTCCATTTAAAATTCTATTATTGGGCCACCGACTTTTGGCACCATCGGTTTGATCCACTAATCGTTGTCATCAAGTATCTGTGATTTCTTGGATGGAGCAAGCAACAACGGGTTTTTGGATGAGTGAGAGAGATCTGACTGTTGGATGGCATAAGAAAAAGTTGCTGAATATTATTTCACTTTGCTACAGTACGTGGTAATGTTAGTTATTGTAGCAAAACAAATATATGTTTGTGTGTATATATATATATATATGTTGAGTCATTAGTGGGCTTGTTATAGAGCAAGAAAAATGACTTTTGGTCCTTAAATTTTGGAAAATTTTGGGTTGTATTCATTCTCATTAATTTTTTTTAGCTGGCTATAGGATTATGTTTTGAAATTCGGTGCAATTGGCTTCATGTGTTGAGATTAAAAGTTAAGAAATTAAATTTTAATTTCAACCATTGGAACTAATTGGACTCTATGACATAACCTAAGGGTTGAGATTAAAAGTTATCTTGGCCCTTGAAACTGATTGGACTCTATGATATAACCTATCTATTACTCCGAATCTTAATTCATACGATTATAATCCATTTTGTTTAATTCGATTTATTTTTAATTCAAACTCTTAATTATTTTATACAAGGTTTTTCTCCAAATTGGTTTGGAGGAATTTACTTTAACGTATTACATGAAAACTCATTAATTATATATGTATAATTTAAATAAGTCATATGATCATGTGACTAAAAGCTCACAAGGATAGTTTTATCAATAGCAATCTGGTTGAAAATGCAACTTAATGGATATTTTTTTGGTGGTTAAGGATAAATAAGTCCAGTAGAGTGAAATTGTTTTTCTAGAAAATAGATATTACTGATCTCCAACATAAATAAACTCCATAACACATGATTCCTAATGATAATTTCTCTCTTTGCCCTCTTACATACTTCACAGACTAATCGGTGATCGCCATTGACCAACATTGATTGACCGTTGACTAATATTGACTTTTTTCTAAATGGTAATTTTCTCCTCAAACTTCTCATTTTTCTACTTAATTTTTCACTTTTTTTTTTTTTTTTTTTTGAGAATGAATTTTTTACAATAGTTGATTGTTGGGTTTTATAGTTTAGTAGGGGGATTGAACTTGACCCCATAGTTTACGAGAGCAAAGTCCAATTAACCTAAATAATAATTTGTTGTAAGTGACGTGACAATATATATATTATTAAAAAAATATTTACCTTCAAATAATCATTCTCTATTTTAAACAAATAAAGAAAAAAAAAGTTGGAGATGTCTAAGAAAAAGGCAAGATCACATCCATAAATAACTTTACCTGTATCTAAAAAAAAAAAAAACATCATGCAATATGATCAATATCTTGGGAAAAAGGCAAAACTTAAGTACAATTTATTAGGTGTTGTATATTAAGTTCTTCAATTCTTATAAAAAAAAAAGTTCTTCAATTGAATTCAACCATAAATTTATTGACCAATACAGCCAATATATATATATATATAATTCTTTTGAAGGATAACTAAATAGTCTAAATTCAATAAAGTTCTTCTCCAATAATAATAATAATAAAGTCAAAAATTTCCTTCAAATCCATTTTGGTGAAATCTACTCCAACCCATTTTGTGGCAATTACAAATCATCAACTTATATTATTTCAACAAGTTACATGATTTATTAAAAAAAATCACGTAACAAAAATATACATGAATAATTATTGCAACTGTCATGTACTAGGTTGAATCATTTTTGTTTTTTATTTATAAAATTAGTTTGGAGGTAAAAGTTACATGATTCAATCGTGTTGTACGTTGGGCAATGTAATCATATGATTGAATTTTATTGGGAATCTAAGATACTACATATACTAAAGCGGTGCATAAGTAGTTTCGCCATTAGCAAAAATTGAAATATAATGAAAGAATGAATAATTCTTATTAGTACTTTTTTTAACCTTCTAATTTAAAATACAAAATAAAAGGTCAAATTGATGGTCAAACCCATAATGATTTAAAAAAAAAAATTTAAAACCCATAAGGAAAGATTTTAATAAACTGTAATATATGACAAACAACAAACCTTGCCACCTTGGTTGAGAAAAAAAAAATACAAACAAACAAAGAACAACAATAAAGTGCCATCAAGTTATACTCTATATCAACTTTAGAGTATTCGCACCAGTTCATGTAGAACTTTCTGTTTATTTTAGAATAAAAACTTATTTATTCCATTTTATATACTTACTTTTCAAAACATCCTGCATCATATTCTCTTTTTTAATTATTTATCTTTCTTACACTAAATACAAAATGAATAGTGTTAGTGTAACTTTTCACGTTAACTATAACAATCATGTATTTTTACACGACTTTACATAAATTGATGTGGATGAATTTTAGATTTCATTAGCTAAATTGTGACACTTTTTCTATTATACAAGCAGTGATGCCAATGCTATTGCAATCTAGTTACTCGATGTCTATTTAAAATTATTTTTAAAATTAAATTCAAAGTATGGGAATAGTATGGGTTCCCTTCTTACTCGAAAGAAGTAGAAATTATTCTAAGAAAAAAACATGGAGAAAGGAGTAGATAGAATTTATGAAAGAGTGCCAATAAACAAACAAATAAAAAAAATGAAGAAGAATTTATGCAAGAATTTCCTAGACTTCAATATTTATCATTGTTCTTAAGTCACAAATTATGAATTGTTATCTATCACTTTTACATTAATTTATTAATTTTTTTTCCACCATTTATATTCAATAACATTAAAATTGTGATAAAAGTTGTGGGAGAAGAGTTATATACACATATTTTCTATATGCGCAATTATTATTTAAAGATCTAAACTATATATGGGATAAAATTAAAAGAAATGTTAATAAATGTTCCAATAACATTAATTTAAGAATTATTTTTTAAAACATTTTATGAAAATATAATAAAATAATTAATTTTTTTAACAATTTTTTATATTTGTTATAAAAGTGGTATTAAATTTTTTTTAATATAATTTATGATTAACTATTGCCCTGTAAAATATGAACACCCATTAACATCACTAGTTAAGGCATGATGACGAGTTCTCGAAAATCTAGCAAGGAGCCGAGAAAGACAGGATCCAATAGCAGGAAATTAGTTACGTAAGCCCTTTTACAGAGCTGCTCTGAGGTTTGGGTGACGGCAGGGTCTCTAAAAAGAGAAATAAATATGGGCAGGAGCGCACACATTCATCCCTCCATACAATTCTTTACAATATCACTAAATAGCCAATAGGTACCACCGGAGGGGACCAGCCATAAAAACCACACAATCTCTCTCTCTCTCTCTCTCTCTCTCTCTCTTTTCTCCTGTGGGCCCTACGGGGGGACCACCAACAGTTCACATTGATTAAGCCGGCGGCTGTCAGACAAGTCAAAATTCCAGGTGGTCCCAACCTGTGCCGTTTCTCCGCGTGGACGGCTGTGATTCGCTAATGTGGCGCGTGCTTCGAACCGGTCCCCACTAGTGGTCCAAGTGACCAGGGCTCGACGCGTGTCTTAGTGTCTTTGTCCCGCGAGTGGCGGAGAGAGTAGCGACGTAAATCATGGTCCCCCCCCCCCTCTCGACTCGCGATGCTTCTGTTGCTTCTTATCTTTACCGGCTGCAGCCGGTTTTGGTCACTCTATCATGGAATGACGTGGAGACCACGCTCCAAGAGTTCAGGGATACTGGTATACTAATCATACAATTAATCAATACTTCTGTTATTAATGGAATTATTTACGTATTGCAAGTTATCAATGATCGAACGATAATTATTCCTTATTTTGGGGTTAATACTTAAAAGTTTGTAAGTTTGTGTTCCTGTCGTGTCGAAGTAATAAGGATATTTGAAGTGATGATTTTTTTTTTTAGTTAATTGAAAAATGGGGTGTTAGGTGGACTGATTGATTCTGAACCACGTGATTTTTGTAAGTTTTCAAGCAATTCATGTATTCTTTTCTTGTATCAATAAGATCTACTTTTCAAGAATTTTGTAATTAGACAAATTTTGAGTTATTTTTTTTAACTTATTACATGACAAATTATAAAATTATTAATGTATATTATTTAAATAAATTATATAAATTATTTTAAAAATTATGTAACTAAATCTAAATATAAATGCAGGATAGCAAGGGGCAAAATTGCCCCCTAACTCTTCCAAAGACTTACTTTTAATAAAAACTCTTCCAAAGACACCTTCAATTACTTACAATACTATATATATTCAAGTAGGTTGCCCTGCCTAAAAATAAAGAAAAATTATAAAACATAATAAAGTTCACAATTTTCGCTACTACTTACTAGGGATGACAATTTTTTTCCGCTTCGCTTAACCCGCTCTTCCCCACTTCGCCTCACGCGGGTTTTTCCTACCCTACAAAGGTAACGTGGCGGGGATAAGGCAAGATTTTAGCCCCTTACCACGGGACAAGGCGGAGATATATTTAGACTTTTTAGACCTATCTCACCCCACCCCTTCCCATCCCCGCCTTGCCCCATGTTGCTAAGGGTTATAATTATAAATTTTTTATACTTTAAAACCCTACTATTTAAACAAACATATTAATATTAGCTTATTTTATTCTACCTAATGTGGTTTTCTGCCTTTATTTTGTTATGTGTTATACTATGAGTTATTTTATTTTATTTTTTATGATTGTCTTGTTAAACGCTTGGATATATTATTCAATTTTTTCTAAAAATTAATTTGATTTGATGGGATAAATTTAGTTGTAATTTCAAATATATTTTTATTAATGAAATAGGTTTTATTAAAAAACTTGTACAAGTTGTAGGGTAAATTAAAAAAAAAAAAAAGTTTTACGGGGTGGGGTGGGGTTTTGCAAGGCTCCAAGGGGTGGGGAAGAGGTAAGAAAATTTTCTCCGTCATGCAAGGCGAGGCAGAAATGAGACAAGACAAAATCTTGCGGGATAAAAACGAAGACTCCATCCTTCGAACACACCCTGTCCCGTTGCCATCCTACAACTTACCACTAACATTGTTCAAAAACTAAAAAGTGGAAGCATTCCCACTGTTATGAAATAGCCTACACCGAAGAAAAATAAAGGAAAAGAAGCTTTCCTCACGCTGACACATCAAACTATATCACTATTTCACCCAATTCACTACTCTTAAATAGCATTTATCATTTGCCGTTGTATGTTCAAAATAGCATTGATCATTAAGTAGTTTAGTTTTGATCAACCACTCTACTGTTTACCGGACTTTTCTTCCCCTTTTTTTTTCCTTTTCTTATGATAATTATAAAATTTTATAAACATAACCCTTACACAATAAATTTTGTAAGGACCAGATTTGAACTTCTAGCCTACTATGTGAATGGACTTAGGCCCAAAAAGCCCTAAACAATAAATTTATAGAGAATGGGTTGAAAAACTGGGTTTTAGTTGATCCAACGAACACTAGAGTGGGTTCAGATGATAAGAGAACGAAAAGAAAAATGTTAGTATTGAAGAAGAATCATCCTCGGCGAGATTCGAGGAGGTTTGTTCTTATGTATTATTCCCAAGTTTGATTACAAATTTGATTCTTGAATGTTACAATGTTTTTCCCTTGAATTTCCGATCCCCCCCTTCTTGTTGCCTCCTTCTTTTGTATCATCTTTCCTTCTCATTCCCACCTTATACATGCATGCTAGAGGGTTAGTGTTGATACTTGTCCCGTCAGCTCTTCCCCCGAGTCATCATATAGTAGTTATAAGGTTGAAACCACACTGTTCAGGTATCACCTCTGCATTAATGCGGCCAGAGAGTTAGCTGTAGTGCATTTAATATGGAGGTAGTAGCTTTTTCCTTAAATATTTTTGGGCACTTTCCTGTCCTTAAATATTTTTGGGAACTTTCCTATCTGATACCTCTTCGATACTTATCAACTCCAACGAGACTTCTTGGTATATCATCCTGAGCGATAGACAGCCCCTTCGGACCTCAGCATCAATCAGCTGAGGATGTATTTATCCTTGGCCCACCCTCTTGGGCCATTATGATCAAACTTAACCTCTATTTACTAACACAGTCATTTCTAATAAATATTTCTTCTCCTCGGACAACCCCTCGTCCTCGGCTTGGACCACAAACTCGTAACACGAACAAATGATGAACTCCTGGGCCCAATATCCCTATAAATTTTATGATTGCAAGAATGATTATTTGTGAATGGTGAACACAATTAGCATTTATAGACCCACTACTTTATTTTTATATTTCCACACTTCACAGTTAACTATTTTAATAGTTGTAAAATTTATTGTAAAAAAATTATTTACATTATTGTATGGAAATTCCATTAGTGGGTCCCAAATTATACACACAAAAAACTACTTAATGTCCTTTTACAATACTAAAACCCTAAAGAATCTAGTTTTTTTTTTTTTTTTTTTTTCTCTCTCTCTCTCTCTCTTCTTTGTCTCTTGACTCTTTCACCGTACAAATTTTAAATACCTAGACTAACATGTATAGAAAGTAGTGTTTGAATTCTAAATATTTTTTAAAAGCAACCAAGACAGTGAGACATGTATACAATTTTGCAAATATATTTCTGTACTTAACACTTTTGGATTGATTTATTTTCTCAATTTATTTTAAGGAATCAAATTAATTTTTTGATTGTTAGTAACTATAATTGATTATTTTGTTTCTTGTTTTAATAATATGAAATATATACTTGTTGTTACAATTGTTTATTTCTTTTGTTATTCTTATCAATATTTTAAGATTAATTTTGCCTTTACTATTGTTTTTTAATCTTGCTCTCCTTGAACCGAAACCCTGGCTCCACTATTGTATGGATGATTTTTTTCAATTGTTGCATAGCAGATTAGAGCAAGATAGTATGTGTAAAGCCAAACTTTTTTCTTTGTAATTTTCCTTGTAACTATTTAAATAACAACTCACAACTCCATTCTAAGTCTCTTAGCTTAGGTGGTCAAATATCGACAATCTCCACCTTAAGATTCGCAACCTTAGCTTGTGGAGTGGGATTTCTTTTCCACATTACTTGTATTGGATTCTTGTGGTAACTGGTAACCACTTCAGGTAGCAATTCTCACAACATTTAAATATTTCAATCACACAAAATTAATTTTCATTCTTGCCTATAGAACAACACATATTGCATGTCCATTTGTACACCCCAAAAAAAAAATTAAAAAAAAAACTAACACCAAAATTATAAAACAAATAAAAGTCATCACAATATTGTAGAGTAGATCATTATTAATTTAATCAATTTATAAATATATTTTTTAAAATGTCAAACATAATTACATAAATTCTTGGTCAAAATATGTTAATTAGTTACATTGGTCTATAGAACACTAATAGGTGAGTTTTTTTTTTTTTTTTTTTTTAAATAAGCTTCTGAATTTCATCAAATAAGAGAAACGGTGTTTACATCATAAAGTTTTTATTTTTTTATTTTTTTATAAGTGTTTACATCATAAAGGCAATTGCTCTTCAATTCCATTAATATATAGGTGAGTTATAGTTGCATTCAACTTCCTCATTTAAAATGCTAATACGGAGAAACTTTAAATTTTAGAAATTGATGTGATAGAATATGAAAAGTTTTTTTTTTTTGGGGATGATGAACATGAGAAGTGATTCTTCAATTTAACAGTTCTTAGAACATTCCATGTCTATGTCTGGACATTTCGAAGTTTCCAGTAACTTATTTATTCAATATGATACCAAAAAAAAAAAAAAAAGATTTGGGTAGTTTTTAATACTAAATGTATGATAAAAATTCATCAAATAAAAAAAAAATGTATGATAAAAAGTTATTTTCAAAAAAATTTATTCTTGTTACATTAAAAAAAATATACGAGACAAGAAGCAAAAGGCTAAAAATTAAAATTTTTGCGCAACATACCCTATTTGTCACAATTTTGACCACAATTTATTGAAATGATCAAATGTGAATGATAGACAATTTTATTTTATTTTATTAATCAATCACTTTTTTCTCCATTGTTTTTTCTAAGCTTTCCCTTGATTTTAGGCTATTTTTGGTTAGAGGGAATAGGAGAGAAGGGAAAAGAGAAAGAATTCATTTTCCTTTGATTAGTTAAAGCATTCGCACCATCTTATACAAAAATTCATATCCAATTTAGCATAAGAACTTTTATATCTTTACACAAACAACCTTAAAAAATACCCAAATCACATCATCTGTCCTAGAAATTTATTTCAATAAAATATATTCGTTTTTATTAGTTACCTCTCTCTCTCTCTCTCTCTCTCTGTCTCTCTCTCTCTCTCAACTATACCACCACAACAGAGCATGCATCTCATTCACAACCACAACCACAACCACAACCACAACCACAACCCCAAACCAAAGCTCACACCCACAGTAACACAAACAACAAATCAATTAAAGGAAATCTCAAAACAAAATCCACATACTTAAACTTCCATTCAAATTTCCCTTAGATAAACATAACCCAAATACATTTGAAATCAAAATTCAAACCAAGCACATGCAAGCAACATCAAATCTTAACAACCAAGCCAAATCAAAATTTCCAACCCCACAAACCAAAGAAAGAGAAAATAGAAGAAGAAATTTTAAGAAAGAAAACCGTGACTCTAATGGTGGTGGTGTCACCGTAAATCGCTGGTAGTTGTGGTTGTGTGGGATTGCCTGTGGTCGAGCTTAGTTTGGCCATGGAGGATTTGAGAAAGGCTAAGATGAGAGAGAAAAAAAATACTCATTTTATGTAACTACAATAATCATGTATATTTACATAGTATTGCAGTTTTTCTATATATACATATCTTTACATGAGTCTAATCTGAGTAATTAATGAAAATTAGATGTGCAAAATTTAGTCTTTATACTATTATACACAAATTAATGTCAGTGCACTTAGAAAATGAAAAAAGAAAAAGGAAAAAAATGAGAAAGAAGAAATGCATAGAGAAATGGTTTATATGGGACTCAGCAATTTTTTTCCCTTCCAAATCCATAAATTACTCTAATACCTTTGAAATTAGTTTTATATCCTTGTAATTAATTATTAATTTATAATGATAAAATAGTAAAATAATATTTTTATTTTTACTTTATTTTGTTATCTTTCTCTTTCTTTGATTCCATTAAACCAAATGTATCCTTAATTTTAAGTAACATTAAGAACACAACTAAAATCACAATCTATTTTCGTGGCGAATTGGAAATGGAAGGGAAATTGTGATAAAGTTGTGATTTTACCTAACATTTCTGTAATTCATTTTGCTTTGGGCGAAAACACAGCTAGCGTGGTTTTGTGACAAGTGACAAGTGACAATTAATAGTAATATTATAGTATAAACACGAAACAGTAGTCACACGAGATCAACAGTTTGAAATAGCGTCCAACACCTGCTTCGGTCGTACGGAAAAACCTGCAACCAGCCCAACCACCTACAAACGTATACGCTTGGTCCGAACGTAATCCCCACTGTGTTATCCACGCGCTTGACGTCCCAAACTCCTTTTTTATTTATTGTTATTTTTTTACAATCTAGTTTAATCTATGTTTGGTAACTATTTTTTATTTTAATTTTTATTTTTAAAAATAATTTTTATTTTTGAGATTAAAAATTTTTTTTGGCAACTTAAAATAGACAAAAAAACAAAAGTTATTCTCAAAAGTCAATTCGTGAAGAAAATCAAAAACATGTAAAAAATTGTTTTTTGTTTTTAATTTTCAAACGTTAACGAAAACACACATTTAATTTAATGAATTAGCATTAGAGTTCAAATCCTAGTAACAACATATTTTAGTATTTTTTTTTTAAAACTATCTTTTAAATTTCAACTAATCAAACATGTTTTTGATTTTTAAAGTATAAGAAAATAGTTTTTTCTTTATATTTCCAAAAACAAGTTTTTGAAAATAGAAAACAAAACTATTACCAAACATAGCTAGTGTTTATGTGTGTGAAATTCTCTCTTGAATACTTGAATCTCGGTCATTCCCTCCCACACCTTACAAACACTTATACTTGTGGTGTGACCATCAAAACCTATAAATAAATAAAGAAAAATTCTAATTTCACAATATTTTTAAATTAAATTATAAATATTAATTTGTTACTAGTTTTAACTCAAATACACTACTGAAATTAATTTTTTGCTTACTAATAATGGTCAATAATAATTTTTTAATAAACCTTAAACTCATGCACCATAACCAAAATTGCATGCGCTACTAACTAGCGCAAAATAGTTAATAATAATTGATGCTAAGAATTTATTGTGAAAATAATGTTAAAATATTGTAAACATAACATTAGCAAACTGTTTTGTTTTGCCAGGTTAATCATCCTCTTCCGTTTGATCATTACTCAATCAACCTTGCATCAAATGAAGGTCCAAGCAGAAGATACACATAACTTTTCAGCTTTTGAAAAATAATTTTTTTTGGTTATTTTGACTGCTAAAAAAGTGAACATCATATCAAGAATTATATTTTATTAACCACAGTAATGTGGTAATAATCAACATTTAACAACATTTAACTTAATGAGAGGGTAAGACTCGTAATCAGTTCTTTAGGTACATCCTATAAAAAAAAAAAGGTTCTTTTGGAGGTACCTCTCTGTTTCTCGCGCTATATTTCTCTGTTTTCATAATAAAATAAAAAATTCTTTAGGCACATAACTTTTTTTTTTTTTTTTTGATATGTAGGCACACAACTTTTAAATCCTTATGAATTGAAATAATAAATTTTGTAAGAGCCAATTTTTTAATGTTTAATTTACACAAGTATTTTGTCCATTATAGTAAATTTTAATTATTCCATCTAAACAAGATATTAATAGCTATTTTTCTAATTTTAAAAAATTGATTTATTTTCTTTAAAAAAATTGTTTGAATTAAAATAGTGCTAAATATTTTTTGGTATACATTTTTCTTTTCTCATTAATTATAGGTTAAAAAAGAGAGAAAAATGAGATGATAATCATAAGTGAATTATAGAACCCATTTTAAGAAATGGATCGATTGTAATTGTTAAGGAGGAATTGAGCGAGTCTCATTACATTAGAAAGTAACTAAAGCTAATAAACAAATAGTTTATGTTATGTTACTTTTTAGAAAAAACCTACCGATTACAATAAAAATTCAACCTTAGCCAGTGAATTTTTACACTTATGAACCAAACCCTTAAAACATAAACATTTATCTATTACTATAAAATATTAAATAATTCAATCCACTATGCTAATAGTTAAGATTAGACAAGAGTATAATGCATGAAAAGAATGTGTAATGTAGAATTCTCCCTAAATATTCTAATACCAAGTAGTTTATTCTTCCTCCTAAAAGACATAAAATTTGTTTACACTCTTATAGCTTAGTAATATTACCTAATTTTTGTTTGCCACTCTCACATTGTAACATAAAAAAAAAAAAAAAAAAAAAAAAAAAAAAAACACACACACACACACACACAAAAATTATATAGAAAGACCATATGGAATATGCTGTGTGAAACAAGTCACATTGACAAAAATCTAAATAATCTCAATATATAAATATTTTTCTTCTAACCTTATATGATAGGATTGGTCGATAAACTTCAGGACGTGTACAAAACCAATCCTTTTAAATTATGTTTATAAGAAATACTAATAAAATATTATTATATAATAAAAATGGTTACCTCATTAGTCATTATCGTATTTACTTCCCTTAACTCCTTTAACCTTGTTGAAAACCATCCGATCATTTTCATACTAGAGTTTTCCTAACCTTATTACCTCACCTGAAAACCACTCTCATCACAAAAACCACCTACCCTTCTATCTCTCTCTCTCTCTCTAAAATCTCTGCTTCATTTTCTCTCTCCAAACATCCCCCTTGTTCGTTTTTAGTAACCCTTATCATCTCTCTCTTCCTCTCAAGTTTCAACCTTTCTTTCTTTCTTTCTTTTACACTTGCAACTTTCTCTCTCCAAAAAACTCACACTCACAGACTATCTCTCTTTGTCTGTCTTGTCGGTCTGTCTCTCTCTCTATCTTTCTCTTACTGCTACAACTGCAACACCAACACCTTTCCATCTCCCTCGTTTATCTAATCTTGAGAGAGATAGCTTCATATCTCTCTCTCTCTCTTTGTATAACAAGTCTATATCTTTCTCTACCACTAGCTAGCTCGTCACCATGACCAAATTATAATCACCATCCTCATAAATCTCTCTCTTTTCTCTTTCTCTTTCTCTTTCCCTCTTAATAATTCCATTCGTTCATGGCGTACCACAACCATCTCTCCCAAGACCTCCCTCTTCACCACTTCTCAGACCAACACCAACACCAACACCACCAAACCATACCCAACACTTCTGACCCGAACTCAAAACCCGGGTCTGACCACCACACACCCAATTGGCTAAACAGCGCTCTCTTACGCACCCAATCCCAATACAACGACACCCCCACCACCCCCACCAACAACAACAACAACAACGCCGCTAACAACAACACTAACACCAATTTCCTCAACCTCCACACGGCCTCCGAATCCGCTTCCCAATCCTCAAACCAATGGCTGTCACGCCCCATCCTCCACCGTAACCACAGCGATGTCATCGATGACGTGGCTGGAGACTCCATGATCGCCGCCACCATGTCCCACGAATCATCGGAAAACATGAAGAACCACAACAACAGCGAGAGCTTGAACCAGAACAACAAGAGTGATCATCAAGCAATGGGAGTTGGAGTTGTGGTAGAGAGTAGTGGCGGCGGCGGTGGAGATGGAGTGATGAACTGGCAGAATGCAAGGTTCAAAGCAGAGATTCTGACCCACCCACTGTACGAGCAATTGCTATCTGCACACGTGGCGTGTCTTCGGATCGCCACGCCAGTCGACCAGTTACCAAGGATCGATGCCCAACTCGCTCAGTCGCAGAATGTGGTCGCTAAGTACTCACCTCTCGGACATGGGACTCAGCCTATGGTTGGGGACGACAAAGAGCTTGATCAATTCATGGTATGTCCTTTTTCTCTCTCTATTGTCGTTTTGTGTTTCAAAATTTTATTTTTTCTTTTTCTAAACTGTATTAACAATGGTTGATGTTATTTATTACTTATTAGTTATTACCGCTTCCATCTTTTGTGCGCGTTAAAGGCGTACCGAAATTTATGTACTTTTTGTTGTTTATTTCATTTTTCATTTTTAGCTTTTTGTTTCTATGTGCTTCAATTTAGTTGGAGCTCAAAAAAATTCATTCAGAGAAAGTTTACTCTGAATGACATTTCACCCACTATGTATGTATGTACTTTTGGATTTTTAGTGATTGAATTGTGAAGTGTGATGCACCGACAAATATGATTGATCCAATTTGTTTGCGTGAGGAATGGTTAATTGGCAATGACAAGAAAGACCACATCTTTGTTCATATAATTACATTCAAATTTTAAAAAAGGTGGGTTGGGTTCTCTCTCTCTCTCTCTCTCTCTCTCTCTCTCTCTCTTTTGTTTTTTTGTTTTTTGTTTTTCTTTTTTGTTTTTGGTTGGCTTGTAATTTGAAATGGACGGTGCAACTCTTTTTAGTAGTGATAATTTTCTGGTGGTACCAAATGGTTTGATAGATTTTGCTAGTTAAAAAGGCCTTTTCCTTCTTGGGCATGGATGTTGCAACTTGCAACTCTTTTTATATTGAGCAAATAAAAACTTGCCTTGTGTGGTACATCAATTTTGAAGCTTTGGTGGGTATGGGAAGCTGTTAAGTATTGTGCTGAGGCAAAAATTAAAGAGAGGAACATTAAATAAACAGAAAGATCTTGACATAGTCCACTGTCACACTAGATAGCCTTACCTCTAGGACTGAAAGCAAATTAGATGTTTTAATGATAGATATTACTCAATTTTTTTACTTTTTTTTCTTGAACACCATTGATGGGAACTGGGAAATCCCTTATTAAACTGTTGGTAGAAAGCAATTTCCACCACATATCTTTCTTCAAAGTCAAAGCCTAATAGGCCAGGAATAGCAACTTCTAGTTTCTCAGCCCAAAAAATGAAAGGAAAAAGAAAAGGGACCTAACAGATGTTTTCTCATAGAAAATTATATCTAAAAAGAAAACATGAAAATTGCTGATGTTGTCAAGGTAACTCGGGATTCTGTTGCTGCAAACTTGGGGTGTGAAACATTGTAGTAATTGTGATTGAATAAAAGGAGGAACCTTGATCGATCAATGTAATCACTCTGACTTCTATGTTGATGAGTAGAAGATCAAGAGCTTTTGTGAATGAATAAAGATTAAAAAATTGATATCTATGAATGGGAGGGAATAACAATCCCCATGCTCAAAAGTCATATTCAGGGTATCTGAGTTTGTTTTCAGCTGGAAGCAAAACACTTGGGGTTTCCTGTAATTCTTATGATGAATTTAAAGGCAGCCCAATGTGATTAATTGTCTTTTGAATGAAAATTAATTCATGATGTGTTCTTTTTATGGATTTTTAGATGTCTTTTGGAAAACTTTGGCTGAATTCTTCTTAGAAGCTCCACTATGATGAAATCTTTGACTGGGAGGAGAGTAACAATTTCCTCTCCTAATGATTATGTACTTATGTGCTAGGTTAGTTTCAGAATGCTAAAAATAACAATTGCCGATACTCAATCAGCTTTAAGGGTCATTTGAAATCTTGCAAGTAGCCAGCAAGGAGATGTGCTGGATTACTAGATTCAAGTATGATATATGTTGTAATTTATGACACTTCCCTTAATTGAAACTTTAAGCTTGCATTTGATATTTTCAATTCATTGGATTCTTGGTGTAACTTAGGAAATAATAGCTTCAAAATGCTTCCTAATTGCAGTATGATATTAATGGAGCTGTAACTCCGGTGAAGCCTAGATACACAAATGAAATTAAGATGTTTTCACTTATGCTATAAGAGGAAACTTATGTACAACCAACCAGAAATGTTTTCAGAAATAATATCTCAATTCTCATACACTGTTTTCAGTATCTCAACAGGCATGCGCAAAAGCTCAGCAATGTATAGATTGCATAGCCATCAGCATAACAGGAAACTGAAAATTTCTTGAAAGATTATTAATTTAACTTCTGACTGCATGAGATGGGTACTTCTGGTATGCAAGCAACATTATTTGGAATTCCATATGCTCTTTATTCAGAGTTTCATTAGCTCTATTTACTACTTTTTTCTTTTGATGTTGGAACAGATTAATCCATGTTTAGCTGTAGACAAAAGCAAACGGTTTTGGGAAAGACATAATTAGTCAAAAATTTGTTTCTGCCATTAGTTACATGTCTAGTCAATAAGGTGTCAAGGCGTTATGGGGACTACTTAGCTATTGATTTAAGCTTGTTAACAGTTCCATACCTGCTTGTCCCACACACCCATCCCTTGCTCTTCCTATGCCCATTTTGTAAATTGTCTTATCATATGATAGAATCAGAATTTTGATCTTCACTTGGCTTGTTATTGTAGACACATTATGTTCTGTTGCTTTGCTCTTTTAAAGAACAACTTCAACAACATGTCCGAGTCCATGCAATGGAGGCGGTAATGGCTTGCTGGGAGATTGAGCAATCACTGCAAAGTTTAACAGGTGATGTTCTGCAATGAGATCCTATTTGAGATATATATATATATATATATATTTATATATTTATATATATATATATATTTTTTTTTTTTTTCATTTCTAGTGGATGTTGATAACAGGTGATGTTCTGCAATGAGATCCTATTTGAGATATATATATATATATATATATTTATATATTTATATATATATATATATTTTTTTTTTTTTTCATTTCTAGTGGATGTTGCATGCTAGCATAAAAAGGTTTAGAGAGTTGGAAAAGTCTTTCAGCTGCTTGACTTTTGTTTGCTTGCTCAAATTGCTGTTTGTTGTTCTTCGCAGTTGAAACTAGCACAGGTGGTTAAAACGTGATGAATTTAATTCTTCAATGTTTGTCCTTGGCATGGTTTGTGATCAACTAACCCCCACAACACAATAAATGAATGCAACTTGTTGATCATGCCAATGAATTCCTAGAAAAATGAGTGGTGAAATAACTTTACTTGAAAAAACAAACTAGTCCTTAATGTGATACATCTATGGTTCTTTAGATGTATTTGCATACATATTTAATATTTGATCCAGGGATTAAATATGATAGGGTGGTGCCTCATCAAGTTTGATAGTGCCATGTCTAATCAAAGTGTCATTTGGAGCCGGGGCAGGGGGAAGTTGGATGCTTTACTCTGAGCAGCAGTGTCAAATACCCTATACTTCATAAAATTCTTTAATATTGAGCTGCTCATTTAAATATATAATTCTTCACATGAAACAACTTAAGAATTTTAATTTTGTAGATTATTTCCATAGCTTCTTTGTAATTTTGTGTCATGACCACTTAAAATCTCCATCTCTGGCTATGATTCAGTGAATTTACCTGTTACTGAATCAACTTATCCATTTGAAATAATTATCTTTTACATTGCAATTTTATGAGCTGTGATCTCTTCCTTCTTTGGGAAAAGGATGTTATATTTTTCAAGAAAGTTAGTTCCAAAAAATACCTTAAAAGGCTGTGTTTTTGCTACAATTAGAAATCAACTTTTATACTATAACTGTAAGTAATTTCATGTGATTATCATGAGTACCAAAGCTATAATTACTTTTACATGCTGCGTGAACAGGAGTTTCCCCAGGTGAAGGTACAGGTGCAACAATGTCTGATGACGAGGATGACCAAGTAGATAGTGATGCCAACTTGTTTGATGGCAGTTTGGATGGCCCAGATACCATGGGATTTGGTCCTCTTATCCCAACAGAGAGTGAGAGGTCCTTAATGGAGCGTGTGAGGCAAGAGTTGAAGCATGAACTGAAACAGGTAATTGATGGAATATTTTGTTGCAAAGTCTTATTACATGTTCATCATTATCAATTGGTATTTTTTTTATAGGGTTACAAGGAGAAAATTGTAGACATAAGGGAGGAAATTTTACGCAAGAGAAGAGCAGGAAAGCTTCCTGGGGACACTACCTCAGTCCTAAAATCTTGGTGGCAATCACATTCGAAGTGGCCGTATCCTACAGTAAGTTTTTTGACAGTTAGAATTGGTTGAGGAATCGTTCTGAACCTACTAATTTGACATCATAAATCCCTTGCTGCATCCCAAGCATAAACTAGATTCACTAAACACCTAACCATGTATGGGGTATGTCAAAAGGTACAAACTTTCCCACAAAAAAGTAAACATCCAACCATGTATGGGGGTATACTCTTGTCAAAAGCCTCAAATTTTCCCTAAAAAAAAAATGTATACAAAATTTTTCCTCCCTCAAATGTATAAGAAAAGGTGCTTATGCATGCACAAAAACACAAACATTACCTCATGCAACAATGTCTGTTTCTTTTCAAAAACCCTTCAATGAGTAAGCTGCTTCCAAGTTAATGTTAGTTATGTCAAACAAATGTGGGAAACGTTTCACTCATCAATACCTTAAATTCTATTAACTTTCAGGAGGAAGATAAGGCAAGGTTGGTACAGGAGACTGGTTTGCAACTAAAACAGATAAATAATTGGTTCATCAATCAGAGGAAGAGGAACTGGCACAGCAATCCTTCAACTTCCACAGTCTTGAAGAGCAAACGCAAAAGGTATTCTAATCAAAGAATTTCTGTCTATTAGTTTAGATTTCTCATGAGCTTTATGCCAACAATAATTCGAAAAGAAGTAATGCAGGTGAAAATAGCGGCGATCGTTTTATATAAATGGAAGAAAATCCTAGAACCATTCCTCAAATGATCTCTGTTCATGCTTCTTCTCAAGTGATCAACCCAACATTACATAAAAATTGTGACAGTAGAGGGCTTCTTGGTATGGCTGTGGGCTCAAGTAAAATACCCATATTTTGTTTTTCCAAAAAGAGAGGCTGGCAGAGAGGATGAGGTTATGATGATGAACCCAGTTTGTGACATTTAACAGATATGCTAAAAGGCTTCAGACAGTGAGTTGCATATGATGCCAACCTCATTAGGAAGTCCAGTATCTAGGAATTATATTACTGAACTGAATTGGATGCATTGGCGGGGTTATGATTTTTTGTTTACTTTCTTCATGCCTGTGAATAAAATAGCGAGAGGGTGTTGGTGTACAGTGTAATAATCTGTGCATGGTACCTTATAGTTTTTATACTAGTGATTATAGCCTTTTGAAATTATATTGTAGAGTTAAATATGTATTAAATATGGCATTTACGTTTTTACAGTTTGTTGATGGACCTGATTCCCCTTCAACCAAATCTGATTACATAACCGGGCATGAAATCTTTGAAATATGATGTTTGTCATGTATTTTCCTCCTTTTTCTCTGACTTCTTTGTAAAAGTGACTTGTTATTATCAGTTCAATTGGAGTTGTTGACTGATACTGTGCACGACCCTCGAGTCAAATTGGGAAAATGTATTAGCGAATTGTTTCTATATAAATCTAAATGGTTCAGATACGCAGTGATGATTAGTTTATCAGTCTAGCTCAATTAATGAAGGAACAATTTTATTGTGGTATATTGTCACATTGCATGGAACTGTTCACAAAATAACTAGAAATTCTGCAAACAGTTATCAGATTGTTGTAAGAGATTCTTATGATATTTTTTGTGCGAGTAAATTTGTATTTTGAGTGAAGATGCCTGTTATCAGTATTAAACTTAATTAGAAAGCTGTGCTGCTTGGTTTGGATCATAAGCAACTGTAATGACCCTGATAAGATTTTGGTGTTGGCCTATTTCATGAAAATTTGTTTGCAATGAATTTCTAGTGTATTGATGTAATTCAGTCAATGAAAAGTCTGGTTGAAGTCTGTATTTGAAGATGCGGCTCAAAATGCTAAATTTAGTAGCTTGCTTGACGTTTGCTCAAAGCTCGGTCAAGCGAGATACTAAACCCGCTCCGCTCAAGTGAATCATTAAGCTTGCATGACTCTTGCTCAAGCAAGATCGTGGAAAAAGTTCAATTCTGACTATTTTTTTGAATTCTTAGATTAGGTTTGGTGGCATCACTTTGCACGTATTTTTCAATAGAGAAAAGGAGGCTACAATCTGTGCTACTCGGGAAGAAAAACTTGTGCCTTTTCTCCTTGTATTTAATATAAAATACGTATCCTTTGTCCACTCATCTTGTGATCCCAAAGATCCTAAGGAGAGTGTTTGATTGTGTGAAACCAAATACCTTTTGGTTTTCCCTAAAGAGTTCAATGTAGAGAAAAATTTCAAGGAGGTGTCTTGGAGAGCACCTAAGGTTTTGGTTATTGAAGCGGAGTCGCGCTAGTAAAAGGATTCATATATGATTAGTTCAGAGGATCCGAAACTGTTGTGGTGACACCAATGAGTCGCCAATTAGGTGTTTAGAGTATAGTCACAAAGGTTTTTGCAACTAGTTAATAAACTTCCACTTTTATAGTAGGTTGCTTTAGTTAGGTACATTACCCCGTAGTGGGTTTTTTTTTTTCTTTAAACGGATCTTCATTGATTTTCTACTTTGTCACCAAATCTAGTGTTTATTATTTTTGTGTATCTTGCTTTATGATAAGGTGCATGTTGAATTGTGGTGATTAGAATTAATTCGTGGGTCACACAATTGAGATTCATTTTTAATTAATATAATTTGTCGCAAACCCAAGAATGTAATTATTTTATAAGAATATAATGTAAAATTTGTAGGTTAAATAGTGTATTTGTTATTTAAAAGTATTATTTTTTTATAAGTTTTGTGTAATGGAACATATAATGTGATTTGCATTCAACAACAATACATAGTGACATCTATATATATATATATATATATGGGGGCTCGAGGATGGAGGAAGGGGTTGTTGAGCTGTGTGTATGATTATTGAGGCATCATAAGCCTGAAGAGGGAATCCACCCGAGGAGAGGAGGAGAAGAGACAAAAGACTTTTGGGAGCTCCGTTTGAGAAGGACAAGGTGTGGAGAGAGAATCATGGGGGGTAGGGGAAGTTTCCAGTGATAAGTAGCTTACTGCCTCCACATTAAATGGTTGGCAACAGCTTTATCAGCTGCATTGATGAGAAAGTGACCTGAACAGTGGATTTCACAGCTAAGCAGCTCCTTTTACCACTTTCATTAGAAATTTAGGGGGTAGGTGTTAGGATGAGAATTTGGGTAGGTGGAGATGAGGGGTCAAGATTTGAAGTGCTAAGAAGTATATAAGAGAAGGGAACTTCCAGATAAAAGGGGAGGAAAACGATAGACATTATAACAAAAACATTGAGAGAAGAGCATGAACAATGTATTATTCTAAGTATCATTGGCCTTCTTGGGCGAACTTGTATTAAGCTATTTATCTACTCAATCTGTGATCCTTAGTCTTTTTTTCTTGTTTTTGTCTTCGGGCTAACCCCTGCTTTTTGTTTAATCCACTCTCTTACAAATATATATTGACTTAGGCCTAGTTGAACTGTACCAACCTTACTATTCTAAGGGAACTTGGGCTGTTTGATCTTTGAGTCCTTACAATATATATATATATATATATATATATATATGAAAAATTAATTTAATAAAAGATTTAAATGATATAATTATAATATTGTTTTATATAAATGGAGAATATGTTATCAAAGGGTTTTTTATTATTATAAATATACCATAATTGATTGACAAATTTGAACATATCCAAGAATATTAAAAAACAATTGTACATTCACATTCCATGGAATACATGTAAGGATGTGACATGTTACATTAAATTTAAATTATTACATAAGTTTAGAATTGTAACATTTTTTTTCTTTCCAAATATAATTATAATGCTTATATTATTAAAACTTGAATTTTAAGATAATCCTTTGAATATTTATCATTTTTATTGCTTTTTATGACTCATATCTCTAATTTCTAATGCCTACTTTGTTTGTATTTCTTAGTAAAAAACTAAAGAGTTTGACGTCCCAAATAAAATAAAATATCATACTTTTCAACCCAAAAATTAAGAAAAAAAGAAGAAGTTTTGAGCCAAAAAACTAAAAAAAAAAAAAACCTACCAAAAAAAAAAAAAAAAAAGGATAAAGTGGGCCAGTGTAGATAAAAGTGGACTAAAATTGAACAAAGTGGACTGAATGGGCAGAAGTGGAGCGAAGTAGACCGAAATGGCATGAATTGGACTGCATGGACAAAAGTGGAGCGAAGTGGACCAAAAGGAACAGATTGGATCAAATAAATAGAAGTGGACCAAAATTGACCACTATGGACCAAAGTGCTACAACAACGTGGCTCAAAAGGTGTGCAGCAACAATAAATGTTACGCTTAAACTTTTAGATATTATATAGATTTTGTTGCATAATTAGCCAAGTAGTCTAAACTAGGAATTTTCATAATCTACTTAGGTCTAAAGGTTGGACTAGGAATTGATTGGTTTTGGTTAAGGGAAAGTGCGTAGGTTTTAATAAAAGAATGGGGATTAGGAAGAGAGCCCAAAGAAAGTGGAGGAAATTATATTCATGTTGATGCATCAGAATTGTTAAATGGCTCCTAGTATTTATACTAGGGAGCAAAACAAAAATAAAAAAAAATCTCAAGATTGTTCCTCTAACTAGCCAACCAGCTACTTGTAACTAGTAAATTAACTGTCTTGGTCGTCTTTCTCTTTGTTCTTGATCTTGGTGACATGCTTAGTCATCCACAAGTCATGCTTCATTGTTATGATCTTGGGTTGGTTTGCATGTTTGGGCTCATTATATTGCCTTCCCCTTTTAAACCACCTTGCCCACAAGGTGAGGGTTTGCTATTTTAGGGTGTGAATCGTTTCCCAAGTTGCACCTTCCCTCGTGTGCCATGCCATTTGACTATGATTTCAGTGGTTGTTCAATTGCCTTTATGGCTTTATCTACTACAGAGTGGGCATTGGAGTGACATTATTACCCAATTTTGGCTCTAGACTGGAAAAATTGCAATTGGATACATTTTGGAATTAGAGGGCAAGTTTGGTTGTATGCAACTTGTCTAACCCTTTGGATGATTTGAAAAGGACCAAAGAGCATAGTTTCTTCCTGTTCTTGACTACTAGTGACTTCTACTTGTAGGAGAGCAATTTGAGGAAGTCCCAATCTCCCGCGCTACAACTCTTTGTCAGTCCTGTGCCTATCTACTTGCATGGAGCTTCATCCTGGGGCACTAGCAGGTTGTGCTTTAGAAGGTTGAGGATTCCTTTCCTGGATTTTAGGTGGTCATCCATAGCTTCAAGTTTAGCGGTGCGAGGGATGTATTGTAGTAGCCTTGGGAGAGGAAATCCACCCGGAGCCTCAAAGGGGGTCAATTTGTGAAGTCGTGATAGTTGGTGGCATGGTGCCAAGCATACCATTGTTTGGAATGTTCTCCTGCATAGCACCTGAGGTGTTCAATACTTTTATTCAGTACCTCAATTTGGCCATTAGATTGTGATTTGTGGGTGGTAGGTAGTGGACATGGCCAAGGTAGTCCCTTACACTTCAAAAAATTCACCCCATAAATGCCCAGAAAAAATAGTGAATGGAACAATTTTTGACCCGTTGATTGATTTATTGGAATTAACCATTTTGATTAAGTTAACCAATTAAGCTATTCAATGGGTTTCTGATTTACAGGCAACAACAAATCAATCACATAAATAAATTAATACTGATTTGTTGACAAAGTGAAAAACCAATGGATGAATCCGAAGGAAAAAACACTACGAGGGTTACCACTTACCACCAACCCTAAGAAGTCATTAGAACTTACAAACAAGTGATTATAGCTATTTGAAAATTATATTGTAGAGTTCTATACGAATCAAATATGGCATAAACGTTTTTAAAGTTTGTTGACGGAACTGATGCCCTTTCAACCAAATCTGATGACATAACTGGGCATGAAATATTACGTTTGTCATGTATTTCCCTCTTTAATCCATATTCACTATTCATCCATTTTCTGTTTCTAGTCTGCAACTACTCATTCTTGTCATTGTAGACATTATTCACGCACAAATATTCTAATTAGTCATTCTTGTAATTTTACTCTTTATTGGTGAAAACAATGAAATCAGGGAGATCACAGTCGTAGTGATGACATTAGTCACTCTTGAATATTCTAATATAACAAGTTTACTCTTTACTCTTTGTTGGTGAAAAGAAAGCGAAATCAGGGACATCACACACATCATTGTTTTATTGTTGGTCACTGTATATTTTGCTGATAACCTTTGTGAAAATTTTCTCTAAGATGAAACTATAGAAATATTAAAGAAAAAAAAGAAATTATGTTCAAATATTTAGAATTAATTGTATTTGGTTTGTTGTAAAAATTTGTCAAGAGTTGCCTTGAAGAAATTGAGCAACATATTTTTTGCTCAAGTGAAACTAGGTTCTCACTCAAACGAAACCAATCTCATGTGAGTGAAATGAAATCTCTCTCAAACGAATCATTCATGCAGATAGAAAGTTCGCATGTATTTTGGCTTGACGTTCACTCAAGGTGTAAAGTTGTTATTTACAACTATATGTTTTGTTGGCTTATATTCCGTGCCAAATTTGATTGTAATTATATTCAATCTGGTGTACCCTGTATTTATTGTGGGATTTCATTGTAAGGATTGTGTGATAGAGAGAGTGGTGTGAAGACTCAAGCATTTGAAGACTGAATAAGGTTTCACAGGTATCTCGCGGCTTAGCATCCCGCGAAGTATATCATGTGCCCTGCACATGCTGGAATGCGAAGAGTCAGGCCAGATGGAGACAGCTTTGTCTCGCGAGTATCTTGCGGGTAAGGCATTCTCGCGAGACACCCGCGATGCATTCTGTTCTGCCAGCCTGTCCAGTCTGATACACACTATCTGTGCCTACACTATTTATACCCATATTACCCATAAATGTAAAGGAGAGCGTCTGAGAGAAAATGCTAGCCAAACACCTTGAGAGTTAGAGATTGTCATACCCACAATCCTCTACACATTTGTTTTGGGAATCTCCTCATCTCCTACCTCTCCATTTCCATACCATTGAGAGGTTGATAGCCCAAACACTGACCACACCCTTTAAAAGTGTCAAGTGGAGTTTTGGTGTTGCTGGGAAGCATTGGAAGAAGCCTAGAATGGTAGAAGCAACATGGAGCTTATTGCGGGATCCGGAGAACTAGACAAGACACGGTTCCGAGAAACCTTGTTGGAGTAGGAGCTTGGAAGGCTTAGGTACATCGGGTAGATTAGGCTTGGAGGGTCTCTTGCTAACCTATGTATCCCAACTGATTATCTCGTGGGTCGATTTTCGCTTGGAGGGCGGCGGAGAGGTTTTTCACCTAGTTCTTCGGTTTCCTCTTCGATAACACGTCTCGGTGTTATCTGTGTTTGCATCTCTCTTCCCTACTCTTGTTCATTTCATTTTTACTGCAGTGTTGCTTTAAATATGGATTAGAGTAGTTGTCTTGCTTATACGCTTATGTTTACATTATTCTGTACTTAGTATTAAATTAGTGTAAAATCAACCAAGTTGTAACTTTAATTTAGGGGTCTAAACAGCTCTTGTGTTTTCGATACATTTTCGAACTTTCAATTGGTATCAGAGTGGGTACACTCATTGTGGTTTAAATACCTGAGTGTGTTCCTTGACCCCGTTTGAGATGGATCGGTCTCAATCTTTAAATGTTCCACCATATTTTGATGGTAATAATTATGCTTTTTGGAAAGTCCGAATAAGGGTATTCTTGTGTTCCATTGATGATACTGTTTGGGATGCGATTGAAATAGGTTGGACTAGACCGGAGGCCACTAAATCCACTTGGGATAAAGTAGCTCTTGCGGCAGCTAACGCTAACAGTAAAGCTTTGAATGCTATATTTTGTGGTGTGTCTTCAGACGAGTTTCACAGGATCTCTCACATAATAGTAGCTAAGGAAGCTTGGGAGATATTGGAGACTACGTAAGGGGGAGAGAGAGAGAGAGTATACACCATGTGCAACAATGACTTAAGCAAGATCCCTCCTTATGACATGGTAATAAAAGATGAATAAGTGAGGGCATTTTTGAAGATTTTTTTTATGAGGATGGGTGAATGTATGAATGAATATATGAGAGAATGTATGAGAAGAGTGATGTGTTTAGAGCTAGTTTTAATTGTAGTAAGTAGATGAGGTTTTTTCTCTATTTCTAGTTTTTAGGAAGATGTGTGTTGCTAAGATATTAGGATTTTTTGAGTTGGTGATGATATGAGTAATTATTGGCGTTTTAGTGCTACCCTTTTATAGTGGGGTGTTAGTAGGTAAGTAGCAATAGACAGGAAAGGACTTGGCTAATCTACAATGTTATTTTAGTGAAAGATTTGAGCTAGTAATGAAGAAATGTGAAAGCTCGAAAATGTGTTGAAAACACAAGAGCAATTTAGACCCTAATTAAAATTACGGCTTGATAGATTTTACACTAACTTAATACTAAATGCGGAATAGTGTAAATGCGAGCGGATAAAAAAAAGCTACTCTAATCCACAAACTAAACAACACAGTAGTATAATGGAATATAAAAGAGTAGGAAAGAAGGATGCAAACACAGAAAACACCGAGACGTGTTTCGAAGAGGAAACCCCCCCCCCCCTTCAACTACACTAAGTTTTCCTCTTTTACTTGTGATTATTATAATGAGACCATTATACAAGTTTTATTATTTTACGATTGAAGGATATGATGTCTTTATCATTATTGAGTTTATCTCTCGAATAGATTTGTTAATAGAAGAAGAAATACACTGGTTGTCAAAATATGTTTTGATTTATTTATTACTGGCTCTTTTTTCTATAACTACTGTTGAGGTACAAATTTTTTACTCATGCCACATGCCCAATCCTATTTAATCACATTTATTTATTCACCAAAAAAATACCAAAATATCACCCATAAATTATTTTGAGCCTCCATGGATATTTCTCATCCTATTGGCCGACAATTATTTCATATCTTATTATCTAAATTGGGCCACACTATAAACCATCACAAAAGCCCAAAATACTCATATCTTATCCAATTTCATTATCATTATTTAGCTAAGCCCAAAACCAACCCTACAACCTAAAGCACACATCCCATTCTTTTTAAAGCTCAAGACTACTTATGCTTGGCAATATTTCAAAAGCTCTTGATTCAAGTCCATGGCAAAGCAAATTTATCAATGGAATTCAAATCCATAATCAAAGCCCATGGTTTAAACTCATGGCAATTTATTTATCAAAAACCCAATTCACATTGGCAATATCAAAAGCCCAATTCTCACTGGCAATATTAAAAGCCCAATTCACATTAGCAACATCAAAAACCCAATTCTCATTGGCAATATTAAAAGCCCAATTTACATTGGCAATATCAAAAGCTCAATTCTTATTGGCAATATCAAAAGCTTAATTTATGTCGGCACTATTAAAAACTCAAGCTAACTACTTGACACTATTTTATCAAAAGGCCAAAGTTATTAATACTTAGCAAAATACTATATCATAAGTATCAATTAAAAGTCTAATGATGAACAATGCTTTAAGTTCTTAAATCTATTACTGTAATATTACAAGCCCATGGAATCTATGACAATTATCTATTCTCAAAACCCATAGCAATAATCTTATAAAAACTCATGAAAAGTTATGATTATTTATCTTAAAACCATGACATTTATTTATTTCATATCATATTATAAACCCATAGAATTTATATAATAAGAACTCGTGGTCACTATTTTTTATATCACAACATTCATAATATTTATTTTCAAAACTCATTTCATTTTTACTAACAACTAAAGCCCATATAGAATAAAAATTCATGGCAATATATGGTAGATTTGTCCATTTTGTAGGGCTCACAATGATAAAGCAAAAGGATAGGCCCAAGTAGAGAGAACCACCAAGTCAAAGGCCCACCAAATTACTCAGCCCTCATGGCCAAGCCTAACATGTAGTCTCATCCAAAACAGCTCATATGTACAAACTGACCCAATTGGAGAACTCCATTCAGTTCTCTTAAACCAAATTAGAAGCTATCCACCTGTCCCATCAACCTCTGCCACTGCCATTTCTAACGTGAACAGTACTCAGGGGCAAGGCTCACACCAAAAAGCTAAAATGCAATAAATGCCATTCTCCCTCCCTAAGTTTCAATTATCACTAGAGGAAGCCATGACCAAATCATCCAAACTTTAGCAAACTAGCTTCTAAAGTACTAAAAATCAATTCATGAACCAAGCCTATGAATTCCTAAAGGGGAAATATAGGGAAATGTGGTTTGAAGGGCATGAAAAGATCTCTAGCAAAGCTCCCTGAAGTAGGCTAAAAGCTTGAGACCTAGCTTGGGGTGATAGGTCCTACTCTTTGAAGCTCAAATCTTAGTTACAACAACCAAGCTCTAGCCCCATGTATGTCATGATCTTATTGGCTGAGATCAATCTCCAAATCTCTGCACTTAATGACATTACCCAAAAAAGATAAAATACTCAAAAGCAAATCACACTATTTTTGGCCAAATCCTAGGTTAGATATTCTAAATTTTAGCTCCATCTGATATTACCCAAAGGAGACAAGCACTCAAACAGGAGTTCATACCACTTTTGGCCAAATCTCATGATGGATATATTGAAAATTCTCTTGCTAATTAGGCCCAACGTTTTTGGCCTTTGCTAATTGCTCCCTAGCTTTACTATCAAATGAAAGCACCATCTACTCATCAAGGGGATGAAATCCTCTCAAAGTCTCTATCTATCCTGTTATTTTCAGCCCTTAATTCAAAAATAAGTTCCTTTTTTTAGTTCAGAAAGGCCCATACCCATCAACTCACAAACATTCCTTCTATTTTTTAACAAAACCCGGCACCATAAAGGTCTTGTGATTAGCTACAATCAGTCTCTCACCACCATGGCCAAAAATAACCAAGTTCCTTTACCATTTTATTCCTACATCACCATATATCTACTCACCCATTCATATAAGAATAGTTTTTATCATTTACCAAACATCCTTCCACATATTCCATCATGGGCATAAAAACCTTGGTGCCTTGGTTAAATATTTGCTACACTAAGCTGGGGGTCTTTCTCTTCCATCATTACATCCTAATTTTCCTCTTTCACTTGTAATTATGAAGTTTTTAATCCTTGTTTATTGATATTATAATGAAGGCCATAATGTCTTGGATACTATGGAAGTTTGCCTTCATGTTGACTTAATAATAATGAGGAAAATATAAAATTTTTATCATATAAACACATTTATTAACTAATCAGATGTTACCGCTGGAGGTTTGTCATATTCACTGTTGAACCATTTTCCTTTTGTGTACTTGTTACAATGGGCCCACTTTTATATTAATCAACTATGGAGGAAATACATAATTTTTACTATGTAAATATATTTATTAATTTTTCAAAAATCTATCGCTAGATGTTTCTCTTGTTTACCATTGGACTATTATTTAAGCACTTATTATGGTGGGTCATTCCTTGTGCTATCTTATTTTTGCAGGAGGTTTTTCTAGGGCCTTATTATAATCTTTGTTGGATGCAACTCAGACCTTAAGCGAAAATGGGTCTTCCTCACTTCACCGATAGCCTTTGGGCCATATTCCAAGCCCAAAGTCAACTCTCAGTCTTGGCTTTCCAAATATCATATTGGCAACAAAAAAACTGCCCCCCTGACAACTACTCATTGGATATTTATCATATTTTATAGCTAGATTATTATTAAACATCTATTTGTAGTGGAACCTCTCTTGGGCAGAATTGGATCTATTAGATTACATCGATAGTCATTGGGTTTCCTCTTTGGCCCAACATTGAGTTTCGGGCTACCTCCCTAAAATCATCCTTGCAACAAAAACCCCCCCAACAATGTTTTACCAACAAAATTTTGATAAAACATATTACAATTTGGGAGCTCGCACAACACTTTTTCCTAATATATGTGAAACTTGTTGTACACCCCCACTTGTTTGAAACTCACAGAGATGTTTGTTAGCAGTGGTTGGCAATGAATTGCAGCTAGGAGACTCGAAATCAGGGTGATGATTTAGGATTGAGAAGCACAACTTGGTGGCTGAAGGTGGCAATTAAGTGACTGGGGGTGTTGATCCAATGTCTAAGGCGCTGATTTGGTGGTTTGAGGCTTGGATCAGGTGATTAAGGGCATTGATCCATCAAGGTTGTGCCGATTAGGTGCTTAAGGGTGTGAATTCAGTCAAGTTTAATGTTGATCCATCAGTTTGTGCTTGGAAAATTTGATGGTTTCAGCTTAGATATTTTAGATCACACCAAACATTTGAAAATATCTTAACAATGAAACAAACAGAGTGTAAAGCTCTTTGAGTTTTACGAGATAAATTAAGAGACTATTTACTGAGTTAGGCATTGGAAATTCCCTTGTTGGTTAGCCTTCAACAATTTCTTAAGTTTTCTTTTTCCTAAGAAAAAAAAAGATAAATGCATACCATATTATTAACTTATAATAGAAAATTTTAAGGAATAACCAAAAAGGAAAAACAACTTACACTTGACTTTTCAAATGAGACCAATATTGGATTTGGAGTCACAAATGTGGGAAGAGGGAATAATATGTAATTTAAGTACAACAAAACTAGCTAGCTAGGTAAGAGCACTCACAACAGTGGTGCTATATAGGTATAATGGTATTTTTTTGGCTCTCAATCACAAAAAACCATCATGCAGAGATTAGCTCCTCGGCTACAGTGCACATCTATCTTTAGATGTGCACTGTAGCTCACAGGTAAAAAAAAAAAAAAAATTATTACACTTCTCTCTCTTCTCTCATTAAATAAACATTTTCTATTCTCTCTCTCTCTCTCTCTCTCTCTCTCCGGCTTCTCTTCGTTCTTCTTTCTTCCTCAATTTTTTTTTCTCTCTACCTCGCCGGCCAGCTCCCTCATTCCTCAACTCGTAGGCTAACTCCCTCATCGCCGATTTGTTTTGCCGACCCAGCACGTCAACCCACCCCAAGCCCCATCGCCCAATCTGTGCCTCTCTCTCTCTCTATCACTCTCACCTTTCTCTCTCAATGTCTCCAACCAAAGCCTCCGCCGACCTCAACGTCATCAGCCCAAGCTGACCCAAGCCCCAAGCCACCAATCCATGCCTCCGACCCACGCCTCCGCTTAGTCCTCCATCCTAACGCTCACCCAATGCTGATCAAACCCATCTGCCTCAGCCACAAGCCATCATTGTCGCCCATCTCTCTATTCTCTTTGCTGTGATTGAGGTTTTTTATTTTTATTTTTATTTTTATGTAAATTCATATGGGTTTGGTGGTTGTGGTGGTTGTGGTTGATTTTGGCTATGGTAGTGGTGGTAAATGATTTTGACAGTGGGTTTGTGGATTTTGGTTGTGGTGGTGGTGGATAATTTTGGCTTTGGCAGTGGGTTTTGTGTATTTTGGCTTTGGCAGTAGCTTGTTCCTTGGTTTTGTTTTTGTTTTTTTGTTTTTTTTTTTTTTTTTCCTATGTTGTGTTGTGGTTGCCAAAATAGAGTGGTGGTTGTGGTCGTGGTGGTGGTGGTGGTGGTGGTGGTGTGGTGGGCTGTGGCTGATGGTAGAGATGGTTGTGGTTGGTGCTGTAGATGTTTTTGTGGGTAATGTGATATATTATTTTATTGTAGTGGATATATTATTTTATTGTGATATTTATATTTTTTTATTGTGTTGAAAGTTAAAATAAATCCACATGTGTGTAAGTAAAATAAATAAAGTGACTTTTTGTGTAGCTAAATAGTTAAAATTTTAGATTCACTGCTGTGAATACTCTAAGAATAATCATTTTTTGGTAAAGGAATAACAAATTAAATGGTTATGAGGACACGCGCTAGGAATGCGTTTAAAATAGGCATTTTTTTTGTAATACTATTTAGTTAAAAAAAGTAATACTATTTACCCAAACTATTTTATAATATTTTTATAAATTACTCATGTGGCAAATTCTTATTAATTTTAAGATAGGTCCATTACTAACATCACATTTTTATTTGCTATAACCATTAGTCCACAATATTTTTACAACTAATTCTAAGGGCAAGTTGTTACTAGTTGTTATTCTTGGGGCAAAAATGTAATTTTAGTGTTAGATTCAAATTTGAACTTATAATAATAACCACTTATAATTTGTTGTAAAAACATTGTAAAAATGTTGTGGATATATCATCTCTCCTAACTATTTAGAAAATACTAAAGTTACATCAGCTGTTTGTAAAAATGTTATAAAATAGTTTGTGTATCATTACTAGATAAATAAAAAAAAAAAATATTAAAAAATAAAATAAAATAAAAACAGCTGAGAAATTGCTTATTTTGTTTGGATGAGAGCAGCAAATAATAATAATAATAATAATAATAACAACAACAAAGACTTCTTCGACTATTCTTTCTTTCTCTCTCTAAAAGTCAGGTCAGAGAATTTGTTTTTGTTTTTTTTTTTTTTTTTGGTTAGAGAGAGAAAAAGAAAAACCCACTACAGACGCAGAAACGAATCGTCTAAGGAATCAAATCATAATCAAACAACTATACATAAACACATAAATATAAAAAACCTCTCTCTCTCTGTCTCCCTATGACTCTTTGAGTTTGGTTCTGTCTCTCTGATTTTTTATTTTGTTTTGTTAATATTTTCTGACCTAGATCTTGAATACCCATTTGGTCAAAAGCTTCAGCTTCCAGATCCCTCACAGATTTGCGTCAATTCGGTATCTCTCTCGGTTCATTTCAATTCATCATTTCTAACAATTTTTCTCTGTTATGTTATTGTTTACAAGTGTGTTTCTTAATATATGTATTTTTACGTGTTTTCTCAGCAACCAAACAGGGAATAATGGGAAATTCTTGTTGAGGGGGTTGACTAATGTTTTCGATAGAGTGTGCATTTGGGACTTGGAGTTTTCATTTTTTGGGGCTTTGAGCAAGTCTTAGTTTTTTTTTTTTTTTTTTTTTTTGTTGTTGGGGGAGGTGGGTAGGTTGAAAGTTGAAACTGTGGTGGGCGCTGGATTTTGGGTTTGACTTTTTAAACGCTTTCGTTGGAATTTTATGGTTTATATATACTTGAAGAAATGGGAATTTTCTGTATTGGTTGGTTTAATTAGTTATTGAATTCAAAGGGTTTGTTTATCAAACTCGTTGAATTCAATGGGATTGATAATTATTGATGTTTAATTGTATGCACTTTTGCTCTGTTTGATTAGTGAGAAAGATAATACTTTAGGTATTGTCCAGCTGAGTCTTTATTCAGAATGTTAAATCTTTAACTGGTATATGTATAAACTGGATGTTTATGATCTTTGACCATTTGATTTTGTTGTTGTTTTTCTTTCAAAATTTCAGGGTTGGGGGCTTGATCAAACTACTCTCTCTCTCTCTCTTGTGTTTCTGTTTCTATCTCCTTATTATTTGGGGTTAATTAGGTGAGAGGAAAGGGTGTTTTGGTGGATGGGAGGACAAAGGACACGGGAGAGATCATTTGGAGATGAAGATTTGATTGATGAGTTTATTGTAAATGAAGACCAGTCAGGCGTGGCGTGTTGGCATGGCTGATATGCAGATATTGCCAGGGCCTCGCCACCGCCCTCCTTTAAGGCGGCCCATGTGGATCATAATCTTGGTTTTGTTGGTCACATTGTTTCTGATTTGTGCGTATATGTATCCACCCCAAAGCAGTGCAGCATGTTATGTATTTTCTTCTCGGGGATGCATGTCAATTACTGATTGGCTTCCGCCTGCACCTGCACGGGAATTTACAGATGAAGAACTTGCATCTCATGTTGTGATTAAAGATATCCTGAATTCACCTCCTATTCTGTCTCACAAGTCTAAAATTGCCTTCATGTTCCTGACTCCTGGTTCTTTACCATTTGAGAAACTGTGGGAGAAGTTTTTCCATGTAAGTATGGCACAAGGACAAATTTTTCCTACATCTGGGTTTTGCAAGAATTTCCACCAACCCATTTTGTGACATTTCAAATGACCATTGACATGTATTTTATTTAGATGAACAAGTCTCATTACTTTCAAATAGGTCTTGTGACTTAAAACTACACGGGGATTGTCATTTAAATCACTATGTAGTGGGTAGGAAGAACTTTCCGGGAAAATTCTATCAATGAAATAGATTCTAAGACTAGTAATAAATGTGCAACCTGTTATTGTTTGATCCTGTTTCTCTAGACCAGCATTTTTATTGATAAAGCCTGTTTTATCGTTGGTAAATTCATATATTTAGCTGAAGCTTTTCCATCATTTTTGGCAGGGTCATGAAGGAAAATTCTCTGTTTATGTGCATGCATCTAAGGAAAAACCAGTACATGTGAGCCGTTATTTTGTTAATCGGGACATACGCAGTGACCAGGTTCACAAATTTAATTTCAAAGTGTACTCTTGGTTTATGTTTCTTCATGGTTAGATTATACATTGAAATGGGTATTTTTCAGAAAAAAAAAACTATGATCAAACTGTTTGCTGCACTCATTATACAATTTATTTTATTTTATTTTTAAAATCAGCATTTCTGTTTTTGGTAGATATTAACTCCTAGTGTAAAAAATAGAAATTATTGCTCCATCAGGAAAAGACAACTTCATTTGCTTAAAAGTGGGCATAATCTCAGATCTCTCCTTTGTTTTTTTGATAAGTAATAAAAATTTTGTTGAAGATGAAAAGTACTTTATGTTCATGGTGATGAATACAAATTTAACTTAAAAAATTACAAGAAGATCAAATAGAAGATGTGAAAGAGTTTTGGAACTCAAACATGGTAAAACCCCATGCCCAAGACCAATCAAACAAAGTACGAATCAACAAAGATTTCAATTGCTCAAGAGGTCTCTCAACATCCCCAAACATACTACTATCCCATGCCTTCCACATAGCCATATCACGCATGCTGGCACCAGATTCCATACAGCTGAGGAGTGTTTTACAAACCAATTCTCCATACAAATAGAAGAGTTTCTACAGTCAATGACATCTCTCACTGAATCCCAAACATCCTAAACACTTCACTCCACAAAGCATAAGCAACCTCAGAATGGATTAAAAGATGGTGCACCATGCACCTTTTTCCCACTACACTAACACATACCAACTTACTAATTATAAGCCCCTCTTGATAAGGTTATCAATAGGCATGAATTATATTTGTACAGGTGTCTGATGAAGATGTGCCACTGCTCGAATGAATTGATTAATAGTTTTTTGGTTTAGTTCTCTAATTATTAATTTTAGCTGGGCTGGGCATGGTTCCTTTATCCCTTTATTGGAAACTTATCTATTGGAGGTAATATGATTAATTAAATTTGATATACTAACCACAAAGACTGTTATGAGCTATGTTTCTCAAATATAGATATAGGAAATGAGGAAGATAATCTATGTAGATTGAAAAGGAAAATCCTAAGTATGACAAAGAAGAAGATATGACCAAGAAATTACTTACATGTCATGGACTAGCCAAAAAGTTACATATGAATCCGTAGGGTTTTGAACCCGTCTTCAGCATCAATTCCATTATAATGGGAGGAGGAAAGTGCTTATTGGCATCTATTGTTTTGGCATAACTAATCGGAAAATTTACTTTTCAAAATTGATGACAATGATGCCATTTAAGAACAATATTTACATCTATTGGCCAGTTTTTTAACCAGATGGAATCTCGTCTGATGTAAACAAGGGCTGGAGGATTAACCAATTAAGTCTTGGGTTTAATCCTGTATTATTTCATTTGTGTTTGCCTACCTTATTCAGTCCTTAACCCAATGGAAAATGTTTCAAACACTTGACTCTTTTTGGTGGAAAATTTATGTTGCTTTCTGTTTTTGACCACATGGGTAGACATGGTTTAGTTTTTGTATAGATTAACGTAACCTTTTTTCAGTCATTTCAATAAGTTTAAGTTGTGCACTTAAATGTTCAAATCTGCTGATATGAAGGTTAAAGCAACAATTACGTCTATTGTAATTTGTAAGAAAAGAAGGGTAACACTCATGACATGATCTGTAGATAAGTTATCAATTTTCTCCCCTCTTCCTCCCGAATATATTTATTGAATTCTGTCAAATCCATAATTGTTTGTAGAAGTTCTGACGTGCTGCTTTGGTAGATAATTCTTTTTAAAATGTTAGTTGTTCGTAAAGATCATATATTGCTTTGGCAGTAGTTGTTGTTATAATATCTGTTTGTTTTTATTATATTATTATTTGAGAAGTAATAATCTTTGTTGATGAAGAGGCACTATCTCACATTCAAAGGATATATACATGCTGTAGTCCTAAAGAGTTACAAAGAACAACAGTTACAATTGTAAAGAAAGAAAATAAATATTATTAATTTGTAGTTATTATTGTTGTTTAATGAGATAGAGATTGATGAGTATTTAAATTAATAAAATTAGTTGGTTTATCATGTTTGCAGGTCATATGGGGGAAAATTTCTATGGTTGATGCAGAGAGGCGACTGTTGGCATATGCACTCCAAGATCCTGATAACCAGCATTTTGTTTTACTTTCTGATAGGTGATGAGCCTTTTATAGTTATGTGGAATTACTTTTTGCCAACTAATTTTAATTAATTTTGCTATTTTCAATTCTGCTTAACCATTTCTGGCATTGCAGTTGTGTACCGTTACACCGTTTTGAGTATATATACGACTATCTAATGCATACAAATATCAGCTTTGTTGACTGGTAAGTGAACCCTTTTTGTATAACGGCCTATTATAAGGATGCCTCATCCATTGTTGATGCACTCCTTTCTTCCCAGCCTCTTTTTAATTTTGTTGTATTTTTTCCTTCAGCTTTCAGGATCCTGGTCCACATGGGAATGGAAGGTACTCAGAACACATGTTACCTGAAATTGAAAAGAAAGACTTTAGAAAGGGTGCACAGGTATACATTCAACTAAGATGATAATGAGGCTGGGGATGTAGTTGGCAAAACATGATATACTTGATGTGCATTGTTGTTGTTAGGATAGTTATTTGGACAAAACATGTGGCTAATGTAGCCCTTTTCCAGATGGGATATCCAAAAAAAAAAAAATTGATTGAATAAACTGTGTCCTCCATCTTTCCATGACCTTTGTAGTTTGTTATTTAAATATATTACCAGTTGGGAGAAATAGTACATCTTATAATTAGGACCTTATTAACACTTTTATCAGTACTTTTGGCACAATAATCTCAGTATCAAATGTCATCCAATCTCTGTTGGCTATTTTGTCTACATTCTGGTGTATGGAGTCAAGCCAATGTCTATATGTTATAAGAGGGATGCATTTTTTTTCATCCTGCTCTAAGAGCTTTGCTCTTTTTTACCCCACATAAATAGGACAGGGTTGGTGGTGACGAGTTCTTGGTTTAGATATACTAACATGCTAGAATCTGAACTTCTATTGGTATCTTATATATGTAACCATTAATGCTTTAATTTCTGTTCAGTGGTTCTCAATGAAGCGGCAGCATGCTGTGATAGTTGTGGCTGACAATCTTTACTACTCTAAATTCCGTGATTACTGCAAGGTGATTTTGAATTGCATCTTCAATCTTTGTGGTTTCTCAAAATAGTAATGTGTGTCTGGGTATATATATGTATATATATATATATATATTGGACAAAGTTTGGCAACAAATATGGTTGTAGCCTAAAGCTACAACTCCACTCAATATCTTTCTATTAAATGTGAATTCTAAAAAATCCACCATTAGATCACTTTTTCTTNAAGAAGAGGTTGGATGATGCAAAGGGAAAATGGGTGGAAGAGTTGCCTTATGTCCTTTGGACATATCGAACAACACCTCGCAGATCAACATGAGAGATACCCTTTTCAGTGACTTATGGAGCCAAGGTTGTTATTCCTTTAAAGATTGGATTCCCAACACTAAGAACAAGTTCTTTCACTCTGAGCAACAATGACGTGTTGTTAAGGAAGAGCTTGGACTTAATTGAAGAGCGAAAAGAAAATGCCATGGTCTAGTTAGCGTATTACCAACATAAGCTCAAGCAAGGATATGATGCTAATGTAAAGCTTAGACCATTAGCACCTGGGGACTTGGTATTAAGAAAGGTTTTAGGTACTGCAAAGAACCTGGCATGGGGAAACCTAGGATCCAACTGGGAAGGGCCGTATCGCATCACCTTAGTGGCTGGAATAGGTGCATACTATCTTGAAGACCTAGGCAAACATGTTATCCTATGCTCTTGGAATGTAAATAACCTGCGAAGGTACTATTATTAATGAAAGTCTTTTCTGCCATACTTTTGTTAATGACATTATGTGTTACATACTATTTTTCTAAGTGTTAAACAAAACCTTAGTCATGCTTGGTCTCTCGGATCACATACTTTGGGTAAATTAACACTTTAGCTCATTTTCTCTGAGTATTAAACAAAATCTTGGTCATGCCTAACTCTCTAGATCACATACCTTGGGTAAATTGATATATCATGTTACTTTTCTAAGTGTTGAACAGAACTTTAGTCATGCTTAGTCTCTTGGACCATATACTTTGGATAAATTAACACTTCAGCTTATTTTCTCTAAGTATCAAACAGAACATTGGTCATGCCTGACTCTCCGAACCACATACTTTGGGTAAATTGATATATCAAGTTACTTTTCTATGTGTTGAATAGAATCTTAGTCATGTTTGGTCTCTTAAACCACATACTTTAAGTAAGTTAACACTTCAGCTCATTTTCTTTGAGTATCAAACAAAACCTTGTTCATGCTTGACTCTCCGAACCACATACCTTAGGTAAATTGATATGTTAAGTTACTTTTCTAAGTGTTAAATAGAACCTTAATCATGCCTGGTCTCTTGGACCACATACTTTGGGTAAATTAACACTTCAGCTCATTTTCTCTGAGTATCAAACAGAATCTTGGTCATGTCTGGCTCTTCGAACCACATATCTTGGGTAAATTGATATGTCAAGTTACTTTTCTATGTGTTGAATAGAATCTTAGTCATGCCTGGTCTCTCGAATCATATATTTTAATTAAATTAACATTTCAGCTCATTTTCTCTGAGTATTAAACAAAATCTTAGTCATGCCTGACTCCTTAGATAACATACCTTGGGTAAATTGATATGTCAAGTTACTTTTCTAAGTGTTGAACAGAACTTTAGTCATGCTTAGTCTCTTGGACCATATACTTTGGATAAATTAACACTTCAGCTTATTTCTCTAAGTATCAAACAGAACATTGGTCATGCCTGACTCTCCGAACCACATACCTTGGGTAAATTGATATGTCAAGTTACTTTTCTATGTGTTGAATAGAATCTTAGTCATGCCTGGTCTCTTAAACCACATACTTTAAGTAAGTTAACACTTCAGCTCATTTTCTCTAAGTATCAAACAAAACCTTGTTCATGCTTGACTCTTCAAACCACATAACTTAGGTAAATTGATATGTTAAGTTACTTTTCTAAGTGTTAAATAGAACCTTAATCATGCCTGGTCTCTTGGACCACATACTTTGGGTAAATTAACACTTCAGCTCATTTTCTTTGAGTATCAAACAGAATCTTGGTCATGTCTGGCTCTTCGAACCACATACATTGGGTAAATTGATATGTCAAGTTACTTTTCTATGTGTTGAACAGAATCTTAGTCATGCCTGGTCTCTCGAATCACATATTTTAAGTAAATTAACATTTCAGCTCATTTTCTCTGAGTATCAAACAGAACCTTGGTCATGCCTGACTCCTCGAATCACATATCTTGGGTAAATTGATATGTCAAGTTACTCTTCTAAGTGTTGAATAGAACCTTAATCATGCCTGGTTTCTTGGACCACATACTTTGGGTAAATTAACACTTCAGCTCATTTTCTCTAAGTATCAAACAAAACTTTGGTCATGCCTGGCTCACTGAACCACATACCTTAGGTAAATTGATATGTCAAGTTATCTTTCTAAGTGTTAAACATAACCTTAGTTATGCCTGGTCTCTCGAACCACATACTTTGGATAAATTAACACTTCAGCTTATTTTTTCTAAGTGTCAAACAAAATTTTGGTCATGCCTGACTTCCCGGACTACATACCTTAGGTAAATTAATATGTTAAGTTACTTTTCTAAGTGTTGAACAAAATCTTAGTTATGCCTGGTCTCTCGGATCACATACTTTAGGTAAATTAACACTTCAGCTTATTTTCTCTGAGTATCAAACTGAACTCTGGTCATGCTTGGCTTCCTGGACCACATACTTTGGATAAATTGATATGTCAAGTAACTTTTCTAAGTGTTGAACAAAACCTTAGTTATGTCTGATCTCTTGGACCACATACTTTGGATAAATTAACACTTTAGCTCATTTTCTCTAAGTATTAAGTAGAACCTTAGCTATGCCTGACTCCTCGGACCACATGTTTCGGGTAAATTAATACTCCCTGACATCTTTCCAAGGATCAAACAGAACTTTGGTCATGCCTAGCTCCTTGGACCACATTTTTTGGGTAAATTGATATCTTTTAATCATTGTTCTAAGTATTAAACAGAATCTTAGCTATGCCTGGCTCCTCAGACCACATGCTTTGGGTAAATTGACACTTTATGGCATCTATCCATGTGTTTGACAGAACCTTAGGTATGTTTGACTTATCGGATTACATGCCTTGGGTAAATCAACACAACCCATTTATTTTCCTAAGTGTCAAAATAGATCTAGGTTATACCCAACTTCTTGGATAAGTGGCTTTAAGTAAGTTAATGTTTTTGGATATTTACATAAGTGTTGAGCAGAATAAAGGTTGTCTGCCCTGTTTATTTTTTACAAAATATATTATTCATCTCCATATGATTTGGCCTTCTTTGTAGAAGGCCCAACTCTTAGTACAAGTATGTGATAATTCTTTTTATTGCTGGCACTTGTTCCATTTATTTGAATTAGTAGTAATGCACTACTACTAACTTTTGTTAAAATATGAGTAATAACAATCCACTATGGTTAGCAATCTTATTAGTCCCAAGTCTTATTAAGGGGCAGAACAGTAACAACACTAATAAGAGAATAAAGGTTACAAGGAAAAAGAAAGAGTCATGAAACAAAAGGTAAAGTCTTTTCAAAAGGAAGGTATATTACAAATGATGGTGAAATACCACCAAAAAATAAAATAAAATCCTATAGCTATGCCTTTACTTGGTGAGGGTCCTCATTGGGATTAGCTGACTTGAATTGGGTATCCCCAGCCTTGGATTTAGACTCTGCATCCTTAGCCTTGGTGACCACATCCTTGATCGTGAGAGCGTCCTCGAAGTGATTGGCCTTGGTCGGTGGCTGGACCTCCTTATCCTTGCAAGCCCCTATAGAGACTTCAGCATCAGGAGAGGGGCTTGAATGGTGAAGAGCTGCTCAGGAGGAGGGAAAGGATCAGCAATAATAGGAGGGAGCATAGTAGGAATTTCTCGGATGGCCTCCGGGAAGTAAGTGTTCTCAACCCTCCTCAGCTTGAAGTTAGCAGGGACTCTTGCCTAGTTAAGCGTTTCTACCCATACCTTGGTGCAGTAGTCCCTACACACCTTTGCCACCTTTTTTGCCAGCCGCATCTCTGTTTCCTGTGTGCCACGTTCGTAGGCTGCCATCTCCGCAGCCCTAGAAGCCTCTTTGGCCACCTGAGCTGCCTCCTTAACTTTTTGCAAATCGACCTTAAGCTCCCGGACTAGCTGTCTTTGAGTGGCTAGCTCTATCTCTGTAATATGAAGTTTCTTACGTTGGTCCTCGGCCTGGTTCTCAAAGTTCTTTAAACCAGCCTTGGCACTCAAACATGCCCTCTCCTCTTTAATCAACTTGCTAGCCAGCTCTTTATTTTTCTAATTAGAGGTGCCCGAGGCCTTGTTAGCCTTGGCATGGAGGTTGGCCTCGACCCTGGCTTCATTCTGGGAGTCATTGACCCATTTTTTGGCCACAAAAACTTCCTGGATAGCTTGCACATAAACAACAAAGGAATATGTTAGAAACACACCAAAAAAAAAAAAGGCAGGAAAGGAAACAAATAAAGTGTTCCTAGGGGCTTACTAGGCCAAGTCCCTCTTCAGGGACAAGAAAAGCTCCAGCTACCTTATTTTCCTCAAGGCCTCCATGTCCTTGGGGAGCAGAAGAGGGCGTTCCAGAGCCTTGGCCACGTGATAGGTGTGGCCTCTTTGGAATTCCCTGATGGAGGAATTCCAAGGTAATGCTGTGCCATCCAACTCTAGCTTGGGATTCCAGGTTGGAAGGCATACATTGGCCGAGTGCTCGGCCTCCTTGTTCTCCACCGAAGTTTCCCTCGGTCTATCTTTATTTGTCTTTTGCTGCTTTGAATCCTTCGATAGGGAAACTCCCCCTCCTCAATGTCCTTCTCCTTCCTTTTTTTCTTTTGCAAGTTTGGATCAAAGAGTAAGCCAAGAGGGGAAGGAAGAGGGGGAAGGGGAGGATTGGGAGGAAGCTAGGTCTTTGGGGCCTCCTTGGACATGACCCTTTGTTCCTCCCAGCAACAAGATCTTTCAGGCCTCTTTTCAGGTTCAAGGCCATATCTTCTTCCTCCTTGGAGCTGTTGTCAACTCGAGTAATTACAAGTCTGGAAGGATGAGCCGTAGAGGAACTGTCAAAGTCAACCTCAGAATTTGAGAGCTCTACAAGCCTTTCTGGTGCCTCTCCTTCTTCTTCAAGGTGGAACTAGTCAATCTCAGCCTCTAAGGACAGGCATGAAGAGGTTGTTTCTTCCCTTGGAACTGCTACCTCATGAGGAATACGTTGGGAGGGCAGTTCAATGGGTGGCAAATCTCCTCGGGCTAAGAAGCCAGACACCGAAATGTCTATTCGGGCTAGTCTGGGATCACCGGCTCTAATTGCTTGGCCTACGTCCTAGAATTGATTTGACAAGGGCTTAAAGTCGAGTATTAAGTGGACAACTCGTAGTTGGCTATCTTCACTGATAAATATCTTCGACCTCAGTACTTTGTTGAGACCCTGAACATTAACCAAGCTGAGTTTTAGAGCGACGTACATTTTATCTGCAAAAATATCCGAGGAGTAAATCATGGTCAGATCAATAAAACCCATTGTCAAACAAAAATGAAGTATTAAAAGGAAAAGGTAGTAAAGCTAAAAGAGCTAAATCCTATGCTGAGGGACCTAAACCTATAGTACCTTACCTGGCTCTCCCTCCCGAGTTAGGCAATAAAGACCGTTATGCTATTCCCCAGAGGCAATTAGGTAGTCATCCTTCATGCATTTGTTGGACTTAGGAAGACACGATACCAGTTTAACAATGTTGGATTGGGACTTGAGGTAATATCCCGTGTTGGCAAGTTTGTGGCACTCGTACATGTGAATGACATCATGCCATGTGAATCCTAAGCCCATCTGCTCGTTGAGAGCATCCATGCTATCCAAGACCCTAAATAGGTTAGGGACGCATTGTTGGGGACTAAACTTATGGTTGATTAGATAGTCCCGGATCACCTTATCCATGGGAAGTGTCATTCCTCCTTTTATGAAAGTGATAATAAGAATAACAACCTCCCATTCCTTTATATCTGTGATTATTTGGTCTGGAGCACAATGCTGTAGGGCTACTCCCTACAGAATGTGGTACTTAGCCCTGAAGCCCTCCATATTGGCGAGAGAGTCTACAAGGTGCTTAAACATACCAATTTGGTTAAGCTAAAGGGAAATGAGTGAAGTTTTTAAGGAAAGGAAATAAAGAATAGAGGGCCGAGGAGACTAGCCGAGGAGAAAAGAACCTAGAAAGGAAGAAACTTACAAGAATGAGCACGTGTATTGCTTTTGACACTTCTTAAAAGTTTAAATTTCTTAAAGAAAAAGGCTTGGAGACTTAGAAATGTGGGAAGCCTTGAAGGTTTGAAAGTTAGGAATTTCTTGAGAGCTTGAAGACTTGTAAAATGGGAAAAAGTGATTCCCTCGAGCGTCTTATATAGGAGGTAAAATTGAGTGGGAGTTATCCTCAAAATTTGAGGAGAAAAGCCAGCCGTAGGATCTACATCTTACCGTAAGATGCGGGGAACAAAGCACCACCTAGAGTAATTAATGACGCATCGTGGGCTTTAAAGCGTCAAGAACAGTTATGAAGCATGCGAAACGGTGTTCTCACGTGTGCAAATTAAATAAATAAATGGATTTAACTCTTAAAAATCAAAACCCTACTTTTTCTCATCGGATAAGAGAAAAAAAAAATCCAGATTTTTAAGGGGTTATTGTAGGGATAAGGGCCCACAATTGTATATTGGGCCTTGGCCAAGGACGTTGGTTGGTCCGAGAACAAATAAATAGTAGTGAGGGTGTTAAGCTCAGAGTCCTATAAGTAGGATGCAAATGGAAAGGTTGGGAAAGGTGGTTCGAGGAGGAGTATCTCCTTGGATAAACAAAGCACATATCAAATGTATATCCTATCGTTTAAAGTGATCTTCCAAGAAATTCCATTAATAGGGACGTACATTATGAACGTATTGGAAGAATGAGAGTTAGGAAATATTTAAGGAAAAGTTGCTACCACCGCATTGAATGCTTTGTAGCTAACTTTTTAGCCGCATTTATGTGGAGAAGACCCCTGAACAGTACTGCCTTGGCTACCCAAATTCACAGAGGGTTAAAGGGAATGTACGATGGGATAAGCACTTAAGGAATGGCCTGGATGATCAACAAATGGAGAGCCAAGATCATTCAAAGGGAGATGTATAATGTAAGAAACCCCTGAAGAATAGGGGATCGAGAAAGAGAGGGAAAAAGACTGTAGCAATCAAGAACTGCATTTGTAATCAAACTTAAGAGAAATATATAAGAATTAATCTCCTCGGACTTTACTGAGGACGATTTTCTTTAGTTAAAACTTGTCTATCTTCATTCTCTTATCATCAAGATCTATTTTATTTGTTATTTGATTCATTAAAGCCCAGTTTTCCAATCCACTTTTTACAAATTCATTGTTTTGGGCTTTTTGGGCCTTAGTCCATCCACCTTTTGGGTTAGGGACTCAAATCTGGTTCTTACAATATAATTAAAATTAAATAACAAAAATAGATTGTAAATATAAAATAATAAAAATTAGATTTACATGCTAAATCCACTTTGTGTAAGTCCAAGTTTTATCAACAACCAAATCTCATAATAGGTTATAAAACAATTTACCGAGGCTTTTTTTTTGTAATAGACTTATTAGTTGTTAATCTATATTAGCGTTGGTTTATCAAAATAAATAAATAAATGAAGAAATAAAACCCTTTTTAAATATCTTGAAACTTTTAGCAATAAGAGTTTTAATTAAAATCATTGTGTAGCTTGGCATGATGATTACTTTACAAGTATAAGTCCACATGAAATCCGTATGTGTGTCTTGCCTAATTCGAATGATATGGATGAACAGAAGGGACCTAAACTTTTTTTTTGGGTAAAAAATAAGTAAAGGGGGTGATTAGCGTGACTTTCCTACCTAAATGTGATTATAGCAGCATCCTGCTTGCTCTCAGGGGAGACCTTATACTTTCAGTTTGTGACTTTTTATTTTTTTGAATCATTTGAAATAGAGATTAGATATAAGAAGTACTATCAGACAACTAATTATAGATGCTCGAACCAAAATCTTGAGACTTGCGATCTTGGTACCTTACCAACTAGGTCAACCAAATGTTGGGGAAAGGGTCCAAACTTGTGCGAGACGAGTGGCCTGCTTCTTCATAATCACTGTTGTTTTATTGGACTCTAAATCCAAATCCAAACCCAAATCCAAAAGATATTGCTCGGTTTCAATAATTTATCTTCAAACTAAAATTCTAAAATCTGGAAGAAGAAGAAGAAGAAGAAGAAGAGAGAGAGAGAGAGAGATAAAGGAAGATTTTAGGGGGAGGCTCACACCTACGCTTTACACCTAGCTAGCTCGTTGGTTGAAGAGTGAAGCTCTCTGATGAGATGATGACAACAACTTCCATACTCTTGTCCCACCTCCGTCGCTCTCGTCCTTACTACTCCCTTCTCCCCACTCTCTTCTCAGCGCATCAATCAAACCCTCGCCCTCTCTCCCCACCTCCCCACACGCGCTTCACTCCCCGCGTGAACCCATTCCTCTTCCATTCCCGCGCTTTCTCCACTCCACTTGGCGGCGGAGATGTTCCCTTCCAAGAAGATTCGATTCTTCCTGTTCGTCACCTGATTTCGTTGCTCGATGCCTACCACGACCTCACTGGATTGCCTTGGTAATCTTTCTCTTTCCCCATATATTTAATTGTTCCAAAATATCTGCAAACTTTATTTCATTATTTCTTCTCTCTCTGTTTGTTTCCCTAGAATATGTTGGAAAACGGTGGATTTCTAAACTTATCTTTTTTGTTTTATTTTCAACTCATTTTTAAACTAATTTCTCTATTTTTTATGTATTCCATTTTGGAAGTAGGGAGAATACTTTGTCGATGATTTTATAGTTGAGAGTATTAATTTCAATTTTGATACTCAAGGAACCAAAAGAACACCAAAAAGTATTTTAGCTTATTGTATTTTATTTTATATTTTAGATATAAGTAAATAAATCTGAGTACTTGCTATTATTTGAATTGTGTGTTTCGATTAGCTTCTTGTTGAAATTGGCGAAGTGTTGAAAATGTGAGGCTTTTAAAAAGTTGTACATACACTAATAAGCCTATAACCAACTGCTAATCCAAAGCCATGAGCTTTTTTATTAGCTTATTTGGCTTATTTTGGTAGGTGCAACTATTTAAAGCTTGACTTTTGCCTAAGTACAACTTTACTTTTACACCCATCTATTTTTTCTGCAAAATAAGCTAATCCAAACACAAAGTAATTATAAAGTGAGCTTTTTGATAATCTATTATGTGTCAAGGAGCTAGGTAATTTTATTTTATTTTTTTCCCCTTTCTGTTTTACTAATTATTTACATATATTCACTATTTTAGTTTATGAATTTATTATGACCTTGTAGGTGGATAGTTATTGCTTCCTCTACTGTGGCACTGAGAGTTGTACTGTTCCCAGTACTGATTTTTCAACTTAACAAGTTGAAAAGGATTGGAGAGTTGTTTCCTAAATGTGAGTTTTTGATATTTGTTAACTATGTCTTTGTAGCTTTTTGTTGCATTCATTCTTCTAAGTTGTTTCTATTATTTTCTTTTTAATTACTTTTTTGGTTCTCTCTATAATGTCATTTGAACTCCTATTCATGTTGATTTTTCTTGCGTATTGATGAAAATGGAAAAGAGGTACAATAATTTATTAGAAAAAAAGTTGTTGGATAGCACAATTGCACACTGACTAGTTTAATTACAAATTGAGATTCAAAGAATCTAAGATTTCATCCAATCATATAAAGAGCACATTATTTTGGATAGGATATAATGGTTAATAGATGTGCTAGACCTGAATTAGTTTTTATAGGGAATTCAATGATTGGGAGTTAGTGGCTTCCTACTCCCTACTTCATTTCATCCAAACTTGGATTCCTAGGGGTGGAGGGTGTGACAGTCTTTGTTGGGGTCTTAATAGAAGCGGGAAGTTTGATATTCGGTCTTTTTATCATAAGATTCCAAATGCAGCTCCTACTTTTCCTTGGATGGGCATTTGGAAAGTTAAGGTTCCTAAAAGGGTGGCATTCTTTATGTGGACAGCAGCTCATGGTTAGATTCTAACTTTGGATAACCTTATGCTTCGTGGTCATCCTTTGGCGAATCGTTGTTATATGTGCTGTTGTAATGAGGAATCTGTGGATTATTTGTTACTTTTTTGTCCGATAGCTCATTCTTTGTGGACGTATATGCTTTGGTTGTTTGGGATTGATTGGGTCATGCTAGGTCCAGTTGCAGACTTATTATTTTGTTGGTATCATTGGCTTGGGAAGCATAGTTTTGATATTTGGAATTTGGTTTCAAGCTGTTTAATGTGGACTATTTGGACTGAATGGAATCGGCGTTCTTTTGAGTATAATGGGAAATCTGTGGTTCAGTTGTTAGAATTATGCCAACGGATCCTCTTTGATTGGTCTTGGTGTTGGGGTCTCTCGAATTGTTCTACTCTTGTGGATTTCCTTTTGTCTATTAGAATAGCTTAGTTTCTGCTTGTGTCTTTTTGTTTCTTATTACTCTTTGTTCACTACCGTGAACTCTTTGTATTTTTCTTACTATTCCTTTTTTAATAATATTTTCTTCTTACTTTTCAAAAAAAAAAAAAAAAGCTAGACCTGAATTAGTCTGTTGAGACTCCAGAGCTGACCACAAAAATTTTAGAACCAAGGCTTGGTTATTTTTGAACTTAATTTTCTGTAACTTGTTTCAAAGGCACAGATAAATCACCCAGCGACCTTTTACTGTCTGTGTTCTACTTATCAATGAAAGTCAGGAACACGAGAAGTGTAGTAGGAGTTGATAGATCTAGCTTTTAACCTCATACGGCCAACTTCTGAAGCTGAAAATTGTGTTATGACGTGTTGTTTGAGTACATTTGTTTAGTTTGCCTTTGATTGCAGTTGCTTAGCTCAAATTTGATTGCCACTTATAAAATTCATATGCATTATTGATTCAGTATGGTCTATGGAGCATGTGTTTCTTGTCACAAAAACAAAACCCCGATGAGCATTGTCAGTTGGCGTGGGAGTCTTTTTTATTGCTTTGAACTTCTTTTCATTTTATTTTATTTTTTGATAAGGAAAAGAACTATTAAAAAAGTGACAAAGAGGTGCAACCTAATACAAATCGAAAAGAGTACTTCATCGTGGGGTTACAGTTGTGAGAACAAACAGTTTGTATGGAAGGCAATAAGCTCTAGCTTAACTGGAGCCTCCTCCCCTTACAAGTGCTAGGTGGAAAAGTGACAAAGAGGTGCAACCTAATACAAAGTGAAAAGAGTATTTCATCGTGGGGATACTGTTGTGAGAACAAACAGTTTGTTTGGAAGGCAATAAGCTCTAGCTTAATTGGTACCTCCTCCCCTTGCAAGTAGGGGTGTGCTGAAAACCCACTGGCCCGCCAAACCTGACACGAACCGACCCAACCCGACCCGCCGGGTTGGGTCAGTTTTTAGGGCTTGGTGGGTTGGGTTGGGATCCAAAAATTATTTTTATAGCGGGTCGGGTTGGGTTTGGGTCATAAAATTACAAACCCGACCCGACCCGACCCACCCACCCATATTGAATATATATTTAATAATTTTTTTTTTAAAAACCAGCTGTAGGGCACTTATAACTTCCTATCTTATATAAAAGCTAATTAGTTCACACAAATCCTAGTAAATTATTATTGTTGTTTAGTCATTAGTGTTGTTTGCCTTTAAAGAGTTACATTAATACTAATTTTTGGGTTTTTTTAATATATTAATATTTATATTTTTTTCTACTCAATTTAATAATAATAATAATAAAACATTGTCAAACCCATGGGTTCAACCCGACCCAACCCGACCCATATGGGTTGGGTTGGACTTAAGTGATGGGTTGGGTTGGGTTGAAATTTTTTTGACCTACTATGGTGGGTTGGGTCAAAAAAAATCCCCTCAACCCGACCCATGCACACTTCTACTTGCAAGTGCTAGGTGGAATGTGAGGTCATGGGTTTGGGACCCACTAGGTGCGTGTGTAACTTACCAATGAGGAAAAAACAAGTTTGTATGGAAGCAGCAGGCATGTGAAGCCTGCCTGTTCCTGTAGTTGCAATGTAGTCTGCTATATTAAGTCATATACATGCTAAAATTGGATTCTATGATTATTCTACAGGAATGGTGATAATAGTTTGTTAAGATAGCCCCAAGATATTACTTTAAGAAAGGTTGCCAAATGAAAGTTACGTGAGAAGAATAATGCTGTCTTTACTTTGGTTAGGGTTTTTTTTGGGTCAATACCTATGTTTCAGGTATTGTGGGTCTTTCAATATCCTTAATATCTTGTTTGACCTGTTTGTTGTTATTATTATTATTTTTAATATACCAATAAAAAAAATATTTTTATTATGTTTTTTTGCTTTGTTTTATCCATTATTTTTCCATTAACTCATGTTGTCTCTTGCCGTATTACTCCACGTATCCAACAAAAGGAAAGCTGAGAGAAGCGAATGAGCTCAAAAGTTCTTGTGTAATTTTTTTTCATTTTTCATGCTAGAGATTATTAATTTCAATTATTCCTTGCCATAATGTTTTGTTCCAAGCCGTTATTATTTATAGTAGCATGGCGTTATTTTGCTAATTGATAAACCTTGACTGGTAGACATTATCATTATCAGCACTCTACCTTTTAATTTTATTAACATCTATTATGAGGAGGATCTGTTTTATATCATTTTTTTGGTTCTCTTATCATAGAATCCTCTTCCTTTTCAGTGTTGTTCTTCTATTTAACTTACAATTAATTTTTGTTTGACTCTCATATGCATTTCTCAAAGTGCCTCCTCCATTTCCACCACCTCTGTCAGGAAAGAGTTATATTGATCAAATTTCACTCTTCCAAAGGGAAAGAAGAGCAATTGGATGCCCCTCATTTTTATGGTTCCTTGCATACTTTTCTATCCAGGTGATACATCTGCCTTAATTGTTGGAATAGTTTTGTCCATTATATAAACAGCATTTTTTCCCCCTTCTCCTTGTAATTACAGATAGCTTGATTGTCTTTGAGTTAATATTCTAGCCTTTTAATAATGAATTAACTGCTGCAAGCAAACTGTGGGTAATCTTGGTTCTTTGGTATTTGTATTGAGCCAATCCCAGTTTGTGTTTACTTATTGCGTATAAATAAAATGAAAGCACCAAAAGTGGGGAGTCCATGAATGATTGATGCGGTGAGGAGACAAATTAAATAAAATTCGTATTACTACAGAATTATGAAAACCATATTAGCCTGAATATGTAGCTACAAATTAAATAAAATTCGTATTCCTACAGGATTGTGAAAACCATATTAGCCTGAATATGTAGCTGCATAGACGAAGTTTCTGTAATAATTGATCTTGCTTGTATTTAAAATTATCTGCAGGTACCATGCTTTTTCTTGTGGATGACTAGTATTAGAAGAATGTCGCTGGATCATCATCCTGGGTTTGATTGTGTAAGGCACTGACATAGGAGATAGATAAATTTAAACAATTATGTTTCAAAAATATTAGTTTCATTTTATTGTAAGTAGTGATATCATGATCTACAGCTTTCATATATTCATAGCTGAAGACCTTGTATTTTATTCAACTGAGAGTAAAAATAAACTTTCTTATTAAGCTGCTACCTTTCTTGAAAATTTTCCATTGATTATATTTCTCCTTTATCCCTGAAAATGACCATCAGGATATGTTTTACGCACATTACACTCCAGTGGGTAAAAACAATTACAGATGATGGATGGAGAAAAGGCTAGTATAGATCAAATTAAGAATTGACCTGACATGAATTTAGATTTGTCCATTATTTTTGTAAAGAACCTGTATGCAAGGTGCAATAAACTTTCTTAAGAAGCTTCAACTAGAAATTTCCTTATTATTCACACTCATGCTTCTTTGTCCTTGAAAACCAGTTAGGATGCCTTTTGTATACATGGCGTTCCACTTGGGCATGGTTTTTCACTAAAATTTTCTGAAGTCAGGCACGCTTCTTTTGATGATATAGAATAGATGTATTTAATCTTTCTATTTAGATTGTGTTTATTGCAAAAAACTGAAACGATTATATAGCATTGTAGAAGAATTCCAGAAAACAACTTCATATAAGTTTGGCACATTTATTTGGGATGTTGTCACTTGTCATAATATACAATGTTGTAACTATAAGGCTATGTAGCACATATAAGAATTATTTAATTATTTATTTATTTCTTGAGTATCTTAGGACTTGGTCCTGTGATGGTAAAATTACCGAAGCTCCTAATCTCAAGTTGCATCTTAAATGCTGTTATAGCTGAAACTCATACAGCATCTTTTGTTTTTCCTCATAAATATAATTTACATTACTGGAAATCTAGAGTGCATTGGAAATTTATTTCTTGCTACATGTGATGCTCATCTTTGCTATCTTTGTATTCTGGAAAATTTATAGTGCTGTAGAGAATGTTTGACGATGTTGCAGTTTTGAATTGTTGATATTTATTATGGCTTTTTAACTTTACTGGAAATAAATCTCTCACATTCATTACAGGGTGGTGCTTTGTGGTTCCAAAATTTGACTGAATTCTCACACGGCGTCTCGGGCCCCATCTTTCCTTTGTTGATTGCTGGCTTGCACTATATTAATGTTCAGGTATTTGGCTCTCTAGTCGGTGTGCACTAGTTATCATAACATGCAGTTATACCCCACTTTTCTTAGTGATCATGGGGTTGAATCTCCAAGGACAACCTTTTATTGCAAAGAGATGTCATTCTTATTGACTCAGCTTAGTTGGTGCTTATAGACTGAATCATGCTTTTTTCTTGTTACATGACTGTGTTCTAGTTTTTATGTATAGTAAAAAGAATCTTCCTAAAGAAAAAACAAATGCACTTTATGTTCCAAGTTTTATGTGCTTTCCAAAATAGAAAATACCATGTATAAAGGTTCAAGACACTGTCGTCTTATTGATGCCACATGTAATTCCAGGCACCATCCTGGTTTAGCTTTGGTGTGTTGGTTCAGTGAGTCATATTTTTGGTTCCTTCACAAATCTATCCCTACATGGCCACGTGGGTGTATGTGCTTGCGCTTTTTACAACTTGAGCATAGTTTTGGTTACACTTTTCAATGTATATGTACCTTTTTTCCTTTTGTCTGAACTAGCAATCAGTAGCGATTTGTATAAGTAAAATTTTTATTTAGCAGCAAAACTTTGTTGTCCTAAAGGGCTAATATGTGCTAGCACATGTAAATGTAAGTCATAACTTTGCCCCAGGGTAAGTTTATTGTAGTTGTCTGTCAATGCTTGGAAATCTGATCATATTTCATAGTTTCTTGTTCTTCAAAGTATCAAGACACGCGCACACACATATATATGTAGTTTTTTAGGGAAGTCTTGTGACACTTTTCTCTTATTTGTTCTTTAATATTGCATGTGACAGAATGAAACTCTTCTTGGTCATTGACTTACATATTACTAATTGTATGTTGATTTAGATGTAATTACCAGTGTTCTTAAAAGCACACCTGAGGCATGCTTCAAAGCTCAAAGCTCAAAGCTCCAGGTCTAAGCACTTTGCTTGGCTGAAGTGAAGTTCATGTACTGAGGGGCATTGGTGCTTTTGAAGAAGCACTAGTATGCCAACCCGTACTTTTTAAGTTTTTTGCTAAAAACTCCATATTGAAGAAAATAACCTGTACCATTGATTTATTATACAAACACTTTTCTTAGGGTACTGTATTACACAAAAAAAAAAAAAAAAAAAAAAATTTACATATCAAAAGGCCCATGAACAAGAATATTTACTATTCTTGTGCGTTTTAGTCTTTGCCTTCTGGATATATTTTGATTGAACTGTATGCTTCATTTTGATTATAATTATCATAGTTATGTATTTTTTTATTAAACACCATAGAATTAAATAAAAAAAAATGTCATGTTTAAACTTAGTGTGCGTTTGGGATGAGCTGAATTTTTCAGCGTATCTTCACTTTTAACTTATTTTTGCTACTATTCATAGGCCTCACTGAACTTTTTGATACAATTCATAGGTCTCATTGTACTATTCAGCTTATTTTTTTAACATTTTGTCTACACTTTTACCAAAAAGTTTTCAGTTTCAGCTAAATAAACTATTCTAAATGGACACTTGATGTGACTAGATTTTTATCTTATTAGCCATTGGTAATTATTTTGAATTTTTTATATAAAAAATTAAAGAAATTGAAATAACTCATGTTAAATTTAACTTGCATACTTTGTGCAATTGCACTATATATTTGATCTAATAGATATTACTATTTTTAGTTTGTGTACTTTTATTATTATTATTATATGTTATGAATCTTTTTATTAGAGGTTATTATATATTATGGGTCCGTTTGAAGTCTGTTTATTTTGCTAAAATTGAAAACTTTTTGCTAAAAGTACTGTAGATAAAGGTAAAAGTTAGTTGAAATAATACAGTGAAACTCATGAATAGTACAAAAAATGCAGTGAAACCCATGAATAGTAGCAAGAATAAGCTGAATAGTAAAATAAGTTGGTAAAAATAATCTTTGCCAAATGGACACTATATTTGAAAATATTTACGTTTTACTTCAATCAAGTATGTGCTTTTATTGCAACATAGACTTGTGGAGGGCTGTCCCACATTGTGTGTTATGGTGTATTTGGAAGGAACAAAATCGACAAACTTTTGAGGACTTAGATCTTATGACCAATTGCTTGCTTTCTTTACTGGTTCACTTTTTGATTGGTTTAGGGCTTAGGGACTCACATCTTGTGAATTTCTCCCTTTGTTCCTTAGCTCTCTTTTTCTTTTTAATTAGTTCCTTTTATCCGTTTTTGCATTTCTCTCTTTCTTGGTAATCTATGATATGCTTTGTGCTTATTTGCATAAAGCAGTTTTTTGAATATATATCTTTCTTACTTATCAAAAAAAGAAAAGAAAAAGAAAGAACACTAGATGCTTTGAGGGAACGGAATGGTCGATTCTTAAGATTAAATCTCTCCTCCACTCTTTGTTTGATTGGTGTTCTGTTTTTTCTTCTTTTTCTTGTTCTAATCTTTTTGTTATGCTTGATCATTGTAATTTACAATCTTGATGTACTCCTTTCCATGTACACTCCTGCTGCTTGGGTCCTGATTAATGATATTTTGTTATTTATCCAAAAAAAAAAAAATGTATGTGCTTTTGTTTTACTTTGCTTATAAATTATTGCTGGAATGAGCTGTCCTTGACTGTACCTAAGTCCACTGTTTTGTGTTTTGAGTCCTTTCCTATTTGTTTCTTATGTATTTTTTTTCTTTGTTATTAGTAATCCTAGTCTAGTCTTTCAAGGACTAGCTTATTTAGAAGTCCTAGTCCTTCTAAGAAAGGATTTAACAATAGCCTGTATAAAGGATTTATTGTAGTCGGATAATATTCATAGTCAGATTAATTTTAATAAAATTGTAGCAGCTTGTTTTAAAGGTTTGAGGGTGTGATTGTCTTCCACCTAAGTGTGATTGGTTAGGATAACTAGGTGTGATTGCCTAGTATTTATCTTCCTTTATTTTATGTTCTATTCATTGTTTTAATACCAAACAGCCAAAAAGGAAGATAATTGGGAACAAAGAAAAATGGATTTCACTATCAATCACAGACAATTAAGAAACTTCCATGAAGGCAAGCTAAGACAATACTTATGTTATCCAATTTAGCACGCATAACTTTGCAGAGGTTATAAGTATAACCTAGTTTTACCTGAGGAATGCAGTAACCAATAAAAAATAGAGGCAGCGTTAAAAAATTCAAGTAGAATTTGAAGAACTGCAACAAGAAAGAGAATTCCAATTAGTCATATGACATTAAAACTAGAAAAAATAGACTCCTTCAAGATTCAATTAAACCAAGGACAAAGTTTGGATACAAAATTAGTTGTAGCTAAGGCTACAACTTTACCCTATTTTTATTGGGTGTGAATTTTGACAAACTCGCCATTAGATTACATTTCCTTTTTATATCCTTCATGCTTGCAAAATTTTCAAAAGATTAAAAATCAATAATTATGTCATCAATCAATTATTTATATTGATGTATGTTAAGAGCGTAAAGAACATGCAATCCATCAGTTAGATTTTAAAATATTTAGCAATGTTAATTCTTTTAAAGGAAGTTGTAGCCTTAGACTACAACTAATTTTGTAACCAAACTTTGTCCTTAAAGCAATTATCAAAAATATAATTCTAGAAAACCAATATATTCAAGTACAATAAGATAGCAATATCAATGGAATTCGTACATAATTTTTCTACTTACTTTGCTAATAAGTCAAGTGGGCCAGTAACATTTCGAACTGAAGATGTCCCAAAAGAAATCTGGTGAATCCATCAAGCAGAAGTCAGCTTATATATATATATATATATATTTATTAACAAGATTCACATATCAAAATTCGGTACAAGCATATGATGTCACAAGAAATATAACACATTTTTAGAGGATATGACAAGATTATCCTGACACCAACTATTGAAATAAGAAACATCTTTGACTGGCATTGGTACATTAGGTTATCCACAATTTATAAATTTGTAGACGTTGAACATTTTTTTTGGATAGGTAATGAAAGATTTTTATTAAAAAAGCATCATCTTATGAGGTCCTTAAAGGTGCCAATGCTATAACCTTCCCATGGAAGAATATTTGGCACATCAAGGCGCCTAAAACAGTCTTTTTTTGTTTGGAAAGCAGCTTGGGGGAGGATTCTGACCTATTATAATGTTCTCAAGAGAGCTTTCTCTTTATTTGGTTGGTGTTTCATGTGCCGTTATGTGGAGCGTAGTTTTAGATCCGTTGGGATTCATTAAGTGCTACCAAAAACGGTTTCTGATCTTTTAATTGGATTATCAAAGTGGTTTGGGAAGACCTCTTCAGATATTTGGAACCTTGTTTCTTATGTTTGAAGTGGATCTTGTAAAGGGAACATAATAGTTGCACTTTTAAAGATACTGAGAGCTCAAAGGGTAAGTAGGAATCCTTGTTATTTAGGACTATGTTTGATTGATTGGTCTCAGGTCCCAAAAAAATGTAGAAAAAGAACTTGCCCGTGTACACATGCAGTGTACAAGGGATGCTACAAAATCGTCTAAAGTTACATAAGTCTATAAATTCAAGTAAAGTAAAACATTTAAGGTTTGAAGTGTCAATGGTTGAACTGCTGGCCAGGGTAATCAATAAGCATACAAGCAACAACAATTAGAACTCAAATGTCCTTGGGTGGGCTAAGATGTTTGGAAACTTTATACCATAAACATAATGAGGAACATAAACAAGGTAGCAAGCAATTTTTTTTTCATGGCAATTACCAGTGTTGGCAAGGGCAGACCTAGGATTTCAAGCTAGGGGCCGAAGTATAAGAAAAAAAAAAACCAAATAGGTATCCATATAGTATTAACAAACTATCAACCAAAATAAATACACAAAATCATTGTTTCTTAATACATTAAGATACAATCATCTACCAACAATGACAAAAAAAACACAAAATAATATTGTTTCTTCAGCTATTGCAAAAAAAAAAATTATTTTCACAAACCAAAAATTACTTTTGTACTTTAATATAGCATTTAATATGTCTCATATAGAAGTGTTTTTGATATTTGGTGTTCTAAATACTAAATATTTAGCATTTAGAACACCTGATGCTAGTACTCTAATACTGAGCTTACTAGGATTTTTTATTTTAAAGTTTTGTTTTTGTTAAGCTTTCGAGTTGAGTAGTTGCTAGTTGGGTTAGGCTAATTAAAAGGAAGGGAGTCTAAGTTTTTGGAAGAGAGAGATGGGTGGTTTGGGGATTAGGAAGTTAGTGCATTTCAATCAAGCCCTATTAGGAAAGTGGTTATGGAGGTTTGGACAAGAAGAACCCACCTTTGGCGGAGGGTTGTCGCCACTAAATATGGAGAGGGTCACTGGGGGTGGAATACTAAAGTATGTAGAAAGGCCCATGAGTGTGATCTTTGGCATGGTATTAATGAAGGTTGGGAGAGATTCTCCAAACACTTGGCCCTAGTGGTGAGTGATGGCTCTCGTATTCTTTTTTGGCATGATAGGTGGGTTCGGGATCTCTCACTTAAAATGCTCTACCCTCAGTTACATGCGAGTTCAAATGACAAGGAAGCTTGCATTTCTGATGTATTGTGTCATTAGGAGGGTGGAAATGATAGATTTTGGAATTTGAGATTTTATAGGGACTTTCACGAAAGGAATTAGAAGCTGCCTTCTCTTTCCTCAATTTCATTCAAGCTCGGATTCCTAGGGGAGTTAGGTGTGACATTTCCCATTGGTGTCTTAATGGGAATGGCAAGTTTGATATTCGTCCTATTATAATAAGATCCAGGGTAGTTCTATCCCTAGTTTCCTTGGAAGGATATTTGGAAGGTTAAGGTTCCTAAAAGGGTGTCTTTTTTCATGTGGACAGCAACTCATGGTTGGATACTTACCTTAGATAATCTGATGCTCCAGGGTCTCTCTTTGGCAAATCGGTGTTGTATGTGCTACTGTAATGAGGAATTTGTGGATCATCTTCTCCTACACTGTCCTGTAGTTCACTCGTTGTAGGTACAAATGTAGCACGTATTTGGGATCCAATGAGTCATGCCAGGTTCTGTGGAGAGTTTGGTGTCTTGTTGGAGTTTTTGGCTGGTAAAATTTACTTAGGACATTTGGAATATGGTTTATGGTTGTTTGATGTAGGTTGTTTGGATGGAAAGAAATCGGCACTCTTTTGAGGCTAAAGAGAAATCGATTATTCAGTTACAAGCTCCATGCCAAAGTACTCTGTTTGATTGGTTTAGGTGCTGGGGTTCTTCAACTTGTTCTTCCATCATTGAGTTTCTTTCTTCCCTTAGTATTATCCCTTAAGCTGCTTTTACTATCTTTGTTGTTGTTTGTTGTTTTCTCGTGTTCATCATGAACACCCTGTACTTGTTTTATTCGCTCTTTCTTCACGATTAATACTATTCTTATTACTTATCAAATATAATATATATATATATATAACCTATAAAAAAAAAAAAAAAATTCTTTGGGCAGAGGGGCCCAAAATTTTTTTTTTTCTTTGGGCCTAGGGCCGGTGCGCCCCCCCCCCCCCCCCGGGGGGTCCATCCCTAGGTGCTGGTAAAAGTGTCAAATACACTTTACTGCTTTACTGCACAGGCCTCCAATAATTTATAAGCAAAGTAAAACAAAAGCACATACATTTTTTTTTTTTTGGATAAATAACAAAATATCATTAATCAGGACCCAAGCAGCAGGAGTGTACATGGAAAGGAGTACATCAAGATTGTAAATTACAATGATCAAGCATAACAAAAAGATTAGAACAAGAAAAAGAAGAAAAAACAGAACACCAATCAAACAAAGAGTGGAGGAGAGATTTAATCTTAAGAATCGACCATTCCGTTCCCTCAAAGCATCTAGTGTTCTTTCTTTTTCTTTTCTTTTTTTGATAAGTAAGAAAGATATATATTCAAAAAACTGCTTTATGCAAATAAGCACAAAGCATATCATAGATTACCAAGAAAGAGAGAAATGCAAAAACGGATAAAAGGAACTAATTAAAAAGAAAAAGAGAGCTAAGGAACAAAGGGAGAAATTCACAAGATGTGAGTCCCTAAGCCCTAAACCAATCAAAAAGTGAACCAGTAAAGAAAGCAAGCAATTGGTCATAAGATCTAAGTCCTCAAAAGTTTGTCGATTTTGTTCCTTCCAAATACACCATAACACACAATGTGGGACAGCCCTCCACAAGTCTATGTTGCAATAAAAGCACATACTTGATTGAAGTAAAACGTAAATATTTTCAAATATAGTGTCCATTTGGCAAAGATTATTTTTACCAACTTATTTTACTATTCAGCTTATTCTTGCTACTATTCATGGGTTTCACTGCATTTTTTGTACTATTCATGAGTTTCACTGTATTATTTCAACTAACTTTTACCTTTATCTACAGTACTTTTAGCAAAAAGTTTTCAATTTTAGCAAAATAAACAGACTTCAAACGGACCCATAATATATAATAACCTCTAATAAAAAGATTCATAACATATAATAATAATAATAAAAGTACACAAACTAAAAATAGTAATATCTATTAGATCAAATATATAGTGCAATTGCACAAAGTATGCAAGTTAAATTTAACATGAGTTATTTCAATTTCTTTAATTTTTTATATAAAAAATTCAAAATAATTACCAATGGCTAATAAGATAAAAATCTAGTCACATCAAGTGTCCATTTAGAATAGTTTATTTAGCTGAAACTGAAAACTTTTTGGTAAAAGTGTAGAAAAAATGTTAAAAAAATAAGCTGAATAGTACAATGAGACCTATGAATTGTATCAAAAAGTTCAGTGAGGCCTATGAATAGTAGCAAAAATAAGTTAAAAGTGAAGATACGCTGAAAAATTCAGCTCATCCCAAACGCACACTAAGTTTAAACATGACATTTTTTTTTATTTAATTCTATGGTGTTTAATAAAAAAATACATAACTATGATAATTATAATCAAAATGAAGCATACAGTTCAATCAAAATATATCCAAAAGGCAAAGACTAAAACGCACAAGAATAGTAAATATTCTTGTTCATGGGCCTTTTGATATGTAAATTTTTTTTTTTTTTTTTTTTTNCCCAGTTAATTAATTCAATTACCCAAGTTGATTAATTAGGTTCAATTGCATGCAAATCGTGAAGGCACCAACAAATCACCAAATAACTAAATGCAGTGAAAATTAAATTGATATGGTAATTTGTTAACAAATGGGGAAAACTTATCGCAAGGCAAAAAACGCACCCGATGATTTTAAGTTCACCACTCCCAAGAATCCATTAATCAACAATCAAGCGGTTACAAGTATAAGAAATCCTACCACTACCTTGGCCTATCCTAAAATACCAACCTATAGTTGAACCTTCGCTTCAATACCCAATTGAACTTGATCTTGTAGTAGCCTTCTTTCCTTTGTTGCACAAATCTCCAATTTGTGACTAACTCTTTGCACGGATCCTAGTATGTGACTTTCTAGCAATTTTGAACGATGTTGTTGGCTATAAAGTTCTTCACTTCATCAATAATGAAGATCAAGAAATACTTGGTTACAAAATCCTATGGCGTACAAATGCAATAACTTCTCACAGAGAAAAATAAACTCTTGGTCTCTGTATCTATGTATGACGGCTCTTAAAATAAGCTTTATATATGTCTAGGGTTGTGAGAAATGAAACCTTAAACAAATACATAAACTTGGACTGAATTTCATATCCAGAAAACTGAAAATCGTAATTCTCGATAGATCGAGCTGTTGTCGAGCTATCTATCGAGTTTCATATTAAGTCTCAATAGCAAGTAAATTTTGAGCTATTTGTCGAGACTTAATGAACAGCTTTTTTTCACTTGTTTCTTGAACCAATCTTTATGTCTTTTTAATACAAACACTTGATATGCTTGGACAAAATATTTCTTCATGTATTAAACATATCTTAGATCTACTCAATTACAAGTAAAATGCATTTTATCAAAGGATTAGCCAATTATATAAAATATGACCTTAACACTAAGAATGAAGTAAGGATGTAATAGTTTTAGTGCCCGGTTTGAGCGAAATTTTAAAACAACTCATTTATAAGCTGTGTGCACCTAAATTAACCATTATTCTTCATCAGAAAATGATTATAAAGCTGGACATGAAAAGGTTATAGATAAGAGGTGTGTCACTAGCCACTTTCCCCAAAGATTAAACGAAGCAAACATGAAATTGTTCTTGATTTCAATGGTCATTACTTAAATGTGTTTTGCTGAGAATTTAGAAGATATAAGGTATATAGGAATTTTGCTTTTTTCTTTGGTGATCTTAACAACTTATAATCAAACTGTGATCCTATTCCATCAATCAATAAGTTATTTGACCACTGTTTTCCGTGGCCTTGGAAAATCACTAGATAGATGTCTTACCAAAATACATGATGTGTGGTGTTTAGACAAAAGTAATTGCATAAGTTTCATCGTAGACGACACCCGGTTTCCCTTCCTATAAGGGTGTTTAGATAAATTCAATTATTTCATCCCTAATGCATTCCAGGACAATAATACGAAAGAAAATTCATTGCTGAAAGCTTAAATAGCTTTTCATCAACAAAAATCTGGACACACATTTAATATACCTACCTAACCACAAAAATTAATCAAACAAATAAACTTTGGAAAAAGTAATGGATTAGGGAATTTTTCAAAGATGGGGTAATGATCTGTAACAAATACCAACTCAATTTGCTTTAGCTTCTTTTACTTACTTTGTTGTGCACCTTTTTCTTTCTTTCTTTTGTATGGTAGCTTAGTCAGTAGACCATATGGATGGAGTCATTACATTAAGACCCTTAAGGTGGCAAAGCTAAACCTCATGGGGTCCTAAGATTTGAAACAAAACTAACCAAAAGCCATAACTTTAATTAACACTAAACTTGAGAATCTAACAGTTGGAATTTAACCAAAAGCCTCTGTTTCTTATATTTTTTAGATATCTCTCAAGCATTTAATCAAACAGTTGTATAGCATACTCAAAATTAATAATGCAATACACATTCACTAGAGCTTATAGAAACCCAACACCAAAAAATTAAACCAAACCAAGAAATTCCTATAGAAATTAACATATGAAAAAAAAAAAAAAAAGGGTTTCTTTGTGGATTTAAATAACAATACCAGCAAAAGAAAGAAAGAAAAAAGAAACAAACAAACATACTAGGTGGTGGCTGCCGAACGGTGGTGGAAGCACAAGCTATCGTCGAGCCATTGGTGGCGATACAGTGGGGCTACCTATCACGGTGGCTCTAGTTCTACACTTCTACCATCCCTCTCCTCTCTCCAGTGATCAAACCTAGCTCTTTTCTTCTTTCCATCAGTTTCAAATTAATAAAATTGAGTTTGCTAGTTTGTAAATCTCACATGCATCTCACATGCTTTTATTCTGTTAGTGTTTTTTAACACCAAACTAGCAAATGTATTGAATTGGCAGATGTGCATAGTTTATGGAGTAAATTGGCCAATAAAAAAGTTCAAAGGGGTTTTTGGCCAGTGGTCGAAAGTTTAGAAGGGTGTATAAGCATTTTTCCCTATCCAAAATGACCAAATACCCTTGGCCATCCAAATAATCAAAATGGACATTTTGTTCACTATACTTGTTCTATAAGTATTTTGGTCATTTTAGAGATTTTTATAAGTGGCAATATTTGACACATCTAGAGAACACAATACAAACATTACACAACGTTAGCAAGTTAGGATTCAGACTTAACGGGTTAGTGTTAATTTTAGGTCAAAAGGAATTGACCCATTTAATAAAATTCGAGTTTGACACATGAAACTCATTTGAACTTGTTTGACATATTTAACTAAAAGTCTATTTTACTATTTTACCCTTGAAAATTTATAGTTGTAACATGACTCATTTAATAAACAGTACATGTCGGGGTCGAGGATCCAAACACAATTAATAGACATGTCATATCCATGTCAACTTCTTATATAGTCAAATACTCATGAGTTGACATAAATGCGAACACAACACAAGAACACATATTCCCACCCCTAGATTTTAGGGGGTAGTTTGATCATTTTGGAGTTATATTGGACATTTTAGGGGTATTTTGGAGGTTCCTAGGGTATTTTTGTAATTTTAGGGTTTTAAGGGGATATTTTGATCATTTTGGATTTTTGAAAATATATATTTTTAGGTAATTTTAGGCATTTTGGAGATACTTTGGTAATTTAAGAGGTTTCAAGTATATTTTGGTCATTTTAGAGATGTTTAGTGCAGACACTGTGAATGGGTTAAAGGTGAAAAATGTTTTATATATATATATATATATATATTTTTTTTTTTTGGGTGTAAAACATTTTATACCCCCTCATAACTACATTTTCCTAGTCAAATGAAAATATTTTCTGTTTAGCAAGGATATTATGCCACACCAAACAATAGAAAACACTAAAAATAGTTTTAGGAAAATATTTTTACATCAAAGTAAATGTAGCCTAAATTTCTAAATGAAGAAAATTGATATATATATATATATATATGGGACACCACAAAATATGTCATTACCACTTGACTATCATTTAATATGAAGAAAGAGAGGAAAAAAAAAAAAAATGAGAACCATCATAGCCTAATGGAATTCCCACCAAAACAAATCTGGTCTGCCGATGTGTGATAGATGATTCCAGGTCCTCAGTGCCACGACCACCAGGAAGATGTTCTCCACGCTCTGTGGTCATGCCCGAGTCTTTCACAAGTGTGGGATGGTGACCCGCAATGGAATTTCAGAGGGCATAGTAGCTTCGGGAATTTCCAGCAGCTACTGTCTCATGTTTTCCAGTCGAAGTGCAACGCGGAGCTCTTCGCTATGACGGTATGGACAATCTGGTTTAGGCGCAATGCAATCCGAGTAACTCCCACAGGCTTTCCAGTTGATCAAGTTCAGCAGATTCCCTACTGGAGTTCTGAGCTGCCCAGCCAAGGAAACAACCAACTCCACCTCGACCACTGTTCAAATGGTCTCCACCCGATGAGGATTTTTACAAGGTTGATTTCGGCCGCGCAGTCTTTAAAGAGGAAGAAAAAGCAGGTATAGGAGTCATCATCTGCAACTATCATGGTATGGTTATGGCCTCCTTATCCCAAAAAATTTCACTCCCTCAAACTGTGGTGGAATTGGAAACATTGGTAGCAACGAGAGCACTTGAATTCTCCCTTGAGTTAGGCTTCTCAAAGGCAATTCTTGAAGAGATTCGGAAACGGTGATTAAAGCTCTACAAGATGGTTCACCCTCTCTCGCTCCATTGGTCTTCTAATCAGAGATGCCCAAGAAGCAGCCAACTTTTTTACTTGTTCCAGTTATTTGCATGTTGGTAGAAATGGAAATTCTGTTTCTCACAACCTATCTAGATAAGCACGTCATATCACTGGTTTTTCTGTGTAAATGGAGGATGTTCCGTTCCAAAACCTTGCAGCGTATCACGCTGACTTTCCTATTTCTTAATAATATTCACGCATACTTTCTCAGAAAAAAAAAAAAAAGTAATCCCATTAATTAACAAATCAAATGAATCGAATCCCCCAAAAAGTCCCAAACACCTCTACAATGCAACCATATCTATGTCCTAAATCCATTCAAAGTGTACTTTGATTCAAATCTTTTTATCATCCTTGGAAACACTGGCATCCACGTTTTCGACCCCTGTCCATTCCTTTCATTCCCTTTCTCTGAGCTCACCATCTTTCAAAATAATAAACTGTATCTATGGCCTCTTACAGTACGTGTTCTATTACTCTCTTTATCTCCTCCCCAAAACATTGATCATGACCTAGATCTACTGTCAAATTATCCCCTTAAATATTCAGCCCACTTCTGCCCTCTCCACCAAACTTTAAAGCCGAACAATGACCACACTTAAATATTGGAAACTAGCAAATTACCTCTTACCAGTAAAAGAAAATATTTGAATTTAATGGAATTTAGTAACAAAAAGGAGTAATTTGCCTATTTCCAAAATCTCAATTAACTACAAATATATACGTCATATCATTAAAATGAAGAAAAAAATTACCAATTTATGATTTAGAATAATCAAATTAAGAGATTATTATAAATACAAATAGTTTAAACATATAATTTGAATTATAAATTTAAGGTTAAAAATAGTCAAATCAAGAGATTTATCTAAATATAAACAGTTTAAACATATAATTTGATTTTTTTTTTAAATGAAATAAATAAATAAACCAAAGCAAAAGTATTAGGAGTATGCATACATGTGAATATTTGATCTTTTGACTTAAAAACCCAACTTGAATGCTTTTAAAAACTTCACAAAAACTCTTAAGTCCAAACTAAAAGAGACTGATATGAAAAGAACTTTTTTTCTTTTCGATGAGAGGTGTGCTTTGTTTGCATTATATACACACATTTTTTTTTTTTTTTGGAGTTCTATGCTGCTAGTACTGAATCCTATCCCGTGTAGGTGTAGCCAGTAGCAAGGTTGTTATTTTTTTATTTTTTTAATCATTACCAAGCAGGACTCACGGTTTTATATTATAGTTGTAGACTTGTAGTATGTTTTTATATAATCCATCAAGCTTTTGTCTTTCAGACTATTATTCAATGAATCAATTGTGTTCAGACTATTATTCAATGAATCAATGTAGAGATTTTTTTTTTTTTTTTTTTTAATCATTATTAAGTGGGACTCATTGGTTTTTTTTTTTTTTTTTTGNTTTCCCCCCCCCCCCCCCCCTTTTTTTTTTTTGCGTGTGTATTTGTTCTAAAAAAGAAAAAGAAAGCCATAATTTTATACTGAAACTACTCATGATCTATTAGTTGTGGCCAAAAATAAGTTTATTACAACTTCCATTTTTTTATGAACAACAACTTGCATTTTTCTTACATTACTTGGTCAAATATATAATTTCCAAAGAAATTCTTTTAAGAGGAAACTTCTAAAACTATTGTATGTAGTTGGTGATTTTATTAAATCTTAGAGGTGAATTGACAACTCACAAATAACAAAAACTCTTTCAAAGTGAGAGCAATTATCACTTTCAAGACTGTTCTATTCTATAGGAGAAAATGGGCATTTACTCTTAATTTACAAATTATGCAACTAAATGCCTCTATTTTGAAACTTAATTTTAACAAAATCGAGTTATGTGTAAACACGATATCCTAAAAATCGAGTTCTATTTATATTTTTAAGTGAAACTCGAAATTAGCAATGTTGAATTCCACTTAAATTTTCCAAAAAAATTAAGTGGCAAAATATGTATAGAACTCTAATGTCGAGTTCCACCTCTAACTCAATTTTGTCAAGTTTAAAAAACAGGAGCATTTTGTTAAATAGTTTCAAAATATGGGCATTTTACTGCATAGTTTGTAAACTAATTGCAAACGCCCATTTTCCCCCAATTCTATATACACCTCAAAGTCCATAATTTCCAATCAATATAAATATACAACATCAAATGCCTGGGAATTATAAAATGAATTCTTCCCTTGAAGAGGACTAGAGAAGGGATAACACCATGAACAAATAGGCTTGATGCATGCATCTTCAGTGGGTCCTTGTGTTTGAATCAAAAAGTATTGATTAAAATTCAAACATTGGCTTTCATCGATTTGAATAAAAATTAACCACACAGGGATGTTTCGTACACTAGCTTAAAAAAATAAATAGAATAGAAGAAGATTATAAAATTTTTAAATTTTAACAAATACACTAGGTCATTGACTTAGTTTGTTTGGATACTGTTTATTGCTGAAAACTAAAAACAATGTATATTTTTGAAACACAATTTTAACAAAATCGAGTTAAGTGTAAACTCGATATCCTAAAAATCGAATTCTATGTATATTTCTAAGTGGAACTCGAAATTAGCAATAACAAGTTTACTTAAATTTTCCAAAACAATTAAGCGGCAAAATATGCATAGAACTTGACATTGCTAATGTCGAGTTACACCTGTAACTCGATTTTGCTGAATTTAAAAAGCATGAACATTTTGTTAAATAGTTTAAAAATATGGGCATCTTACTGCATAGTTTGTAAATTAATTGCAAATGCCCATTTCCCCCTATTCTATATACACCCCAAAGTCCATAATTTCCGGTCAATACAAATATACAATATCAAATGCCTGGGAATTATAAACTGAATTCTTCCTTTGACTATAACTAGAGAAGGGACACCACCAAGAACAAATAGGCTTGATGCATGCATCTTCAGTGAGTCCTCATGTTTGAATCAAAAAGTATTGATTAAAATTCAAACATTGGCTTTCATCGATTCGAATAAAAATTAACCACGCGGGGATATTTTGTACACTAGCTTACTAAAATAAATAGAAAAGAAGAAGATTATAAAATTTTTAAATTTTAACCAATACACTAGGGCATTGATTTGGTTTGTTTGGATACCGCTTATTCCTGAAAACTAAAAACTGAAAGCACTGTATATTTTTAAACTCAATTTTAACAAAATTGAGTTATGTGTAAACTCGATATACTAAAAATCAAGTTCTGTGTATATTTTTAAGTGGAACTCGAAATTAGCAATAACGAGTTCCATTTAAATTTTCCGAAAAAATTAAGTGGCAAAAAATTAAGTGGCAAAATTAAGTGGCAAAAAATTGCTCACATCGAGTTCCAACTGTAACTCAATTTTGTCAAGTTTAAAATATAGAAACATACTGTTCAATAGTTTCAAAATACAGACATTTTACTGCATAGTTTGTAAATTAATAGCAAATGCCCATTTTCCCCATATTCTATCTACACCTCAAAGTCCATAATTTCCGGTCAATATAAATATACAATATCAAAAGCCTGGGAATTATAAATTGAATTCTTCCTTTGAAGATGACTAGAGAGGGCACACCACCACGAACAAATAGGCTTGATGCATGCATCTTCAGTGAGTCCTTGTATTTTTAAAGAAAAGTATTGATTAAAATTCAAACATTGGCTTCCATCGATTCAAATAAAAATTAACCACATGGGGATGTTTTGTACACTAGCTTACTAAAACAAATAGAAAAGAAGAAGATTATAAAATTTTTAAATTTTATCCAATACACTAGGGCACTGACTTGGTTTGTTTGGATATCGCTTATTCCTAAAAACTAAAAACTGAAAACACTGTATATTTTTTAAACAAAATTTTAACAAAATTGAGTTATGTGTAAACTCGATATACTAAAAATTGAGTTCAATGTATATTTTTAAGTGGAACTCGAAATTAGCAATAACAAGTTCTAAAATTTTCAAAAAACATTATGCGGCAAAATATGCATAGAACTTGACATTGCTAATGTCGAGTTCCACCGGTAACTCGATTTTGTGGAGTTTAAAAAATAGGGACATTTTGTTAAATTGTTTCAAAATATGGGCATTTTGCTGCATAGTTTGTAAATTAATTGCAAATGCCCATTTTCCCCCTATTCTATATACAACTCAAAGTCCATAATTTCTGGTCAATACAAATATACAATATCAAATGCCTAGGAATTAGAAACTGAATTCTTCCTTTGAAGATGACCAGAGTGTTAGGGTTTGTGCCCTAAAATCCAATTTATTGGCATGTCATAAATAATTAAGTTGTTTAATTATATGAGACTTTTTATGAACTAATGGGACATTATCATAGTCCATGAGATGCATAGTATGAGATTTATGTGATTTAGTCACAGAAGATATAAATCGCAAGTTCTTTGTAAACTCAGAATTTTAGTTCGTAGTCGGTGATGAAATTGGGAATTTCATCTACGAAGACTATAACATATCAACTAAGATGATTTGTCTTGATCATGGAAGTGGAGACTTCTAGTTGGTATGTTGATATATTTTAAGAGTTAAGACATATTGAACTGGACCGCTGTGAGATTTATTATTCTCCTAATTACTGTCAAATGAATAATAAAGCTCACGACTTCTATTTACATCAACTCTAAATCCTGAGAGAATAATGGATTTGATCATAAGATGTAGGTTGCTTTGACATATCAAGAGTGAGATTTATAAGTTATGGTCAAAACCTCAGTATGTTGGGTAGCCGCATTTAGTGTTGATGGAACATATATTCTCAAGATGGAATTCATAATCTCTTAACGGAGATATAAAATATTCCCTTGAGATAAGTTTAATGGGTTTGGTTATTCAGAGTGTTGGGCCCAACCACTTTAGTAAAGAGTTACTGAAGTATATATTTATGAAATTGGATTTCATAAATATATGATGAATAACATAAAGGATTAAACCGGGTACTCAAGGATTAAGATGTAGTAATCTTCAAAGTGGCAGTCTATTTCATGACTTTGTATTACTACGAATATTTTAATGAAGGGGTTGAATGTAGAATAAAGTCTTGGGATATAATTTATAGATAAGGCCTAGAGTGCAATTATATTCTTATAGTGGTATTGAATATAATTAATGGTAACTTTGGACTTGTCAAGAGTTAACGGAAAAGCCCAAGGCCCATTGGAGCTAGTGTCTTATTGGTCCCTTTGGTCCCATCTCAAGCCACAAACTAAAGCCCAATTGGGTAGGCCCAAAAGGCTAACCCAATTAGAAATCAGTCATTATTTAATAAGTGTTATTAAATAAAGAAACTATGAGAATAGTTTTAAAACGTACGTAAGATGAAAAGAAAAAGAAATCAGTTTTTCTCCACAAAGAGAAAAAGAAGGATTTTTCTTTGAGAGTTTATGTACAAAAGGACTGATTGAGAGGCCACACATCTTGGGCACCATGTGGAATTGAGATGAAGATTAAAGGTATTCTCAAGTCAAGGTTTTGAAATTCACTGCATCAAGGTACGCTTTCTATTCTTTGATTTTACAATTCATGGTTACATGTTTATCTTTCATGATTGAAGTAGATCCGTTTTTTTTTTTTGGTTGCTTCCGCTGCATGTGTTTTGTATGAGATACAAAACCAGATTTCTCCAACACAAAGAAGGCAGACCACCACGAACAAATAGGCTTGATGCATGCATCTTCAGTGAGTCCTCGTATTTTTATCGAAAAGTATTGATTAAAATTCAAACATTGGCTTTCATCGATTCGTATAAAAATTAACCATGCGGGGATGTTTTGTACACTAGCTTACTAAAACAAATAGAAAAAAAGAAGACTATAAAATTTTTAAATTTTAACCAATACACTAGGGCATTGACTTGTTTGTTTGGATACCACTTATTCTTGAAAACTAAAAACTAAAAACATTGTATATTCTTTAAACACAATTTTAACAAAATTGAGTTATGTGTAAACTCAATAAACTAAAAATCGAGTTCAATGTATATTTTTAAGTGGAACTCGAAATTAGCAATCACGAGTTCTACTTAAATTTTCCAAAAAAATTAAGTGGCAAAATATGTATAGAACTTGACATTGCTAATGCAGAGTTGCACCTATAACTCGATTTTGTTGAGTTTAAAAAACAAGAATATTTTGTTAAATAGTTTCAAAATATGGGCATTTTAGTGCATAGTTTGTAAACTAATTGCAAATGCCCATTTTCCCCCTATTCTATATAGTATATACACATCAAAGTCCATAATTTCCGGTCAATACAAATATACAATATCAAATTCCTGGGAATCATAAACTGAATTCTTCCTTTGAAGATGAGTAGAGATGGCACACCACCAAGAACAAATAGGCTTGACGCATGCATCTTTAGTGAGTCCTCGTATTTTTATCGAAAAGTATTGATTAAAATTCAAATATTGGCTTTCATCAATTTGAATAAAAATTAACCATGCGGGAATGTTTTCTACACTAGCTTACTAAAACAAATACAAAATAAGAAGATTATAAAATTTTTAAATTTTAACCAATACACTAGGGCATTGACTTGGTATGTTTGGATTCTACTTATTCTTGAAAACTAAAAACAAAAAAAAAACTGTATATTTTTTAAACTCAATTCTAACAAAATTGAGTTATGTGTAAACTTGATATCCTAAAAATCGAGTTCTATGTACATTTTTAAGTGGAATTTAAAATTGGCAATAAAGAGTTCCACTTAAATTTTCCAAAAAAATTAAGCGGCAAATTCTGTATAGAACTCGACATTGCTAATGTCGAGTTCCACATGTAACTCAATTTTGTCGAGTTTAAAAAACATGAACATTTTGTGAAATAGTTTCAAAATACAAGCATTTTACTGCATAGTTTGTAAATTAATTGCAAATGCCCATTTTCCCCAAATTCTTTATACACCTCAACGTCCATAATTTTCGGTCAATACAGATATACAATATCAAATGCCTGGGAATTAGAAACTGAATTCTACCTTTGAAGATGACTAGAGAAGGGACACCACCAAGAACAAATAGGCTTGATGCATGCATCTTCAGTGAGTCCTCATATTTTTATCAAAAAGTATTGATTAAAATTCAAACATTGGCGTTCATCGATTCGAATAAAAATTAACCACGCGATTATGTTTTCAACACTAGGTTACTAAGATAAATTGAAAAGAAGAAGATTATAACTTTTTTGAATTTTAACCAAAACACTAGGGCATTGACTAAGTTTGTTTGGATACCGCTTATTCTTGAAAACTAAAAGCTGAAAACACTGTATTTTTTTTAAACTCACATTTAACAAAATTGAGTTATGTGTAAACTTGATATCCTAAAAATTAAGTTTTGTGTATATTTTTAAGTGGAACTCAAACTTAGCAATAACGAGTTCGACTTAAATTTTCCAAAAAACTTAAGTGGCAAATTATGTATAGAACTTGACATTGCTAATGTCGGGTTCCACCTGTAACTCGATTTTGTCAAGTTTAAAAAACATGAACATTTTGTGAAATAGTTTCAAAATATGGGCATTTTACTGCATTGTTTTTAAATTAATTGCAAATGCCCATTTTCCCCCTATTCTTTATACCCGTCAAAGTCCATAATTTCAGGTCAATACAAATATACAATATCAATTGCCTGGGAATTATAAAATGAATTCTTCCTTTGAAGATGACTAGAGAAGGGACACCACCACGAACAAATAGGCTTGATGCATGCATCTTCAGTGAGTCCTTGTATTTTTATTAAAAAGTATTGATTAAAATTTAAACATTGGCTTTCATCGATTCGAATAAAAATTAACCACGCGGGGATGTTTTGAACAATAGCCTACTAAGATAAATTGAAAAGAAGAAGATTATAAATTTTTTAAATTTTAACCAAGACACTAGGGCATTGACTAGGTTTGTTTGGATACCGCTTATTCATAAAAACTAAAAGCTAAACACACTGTATTTTTTTTAGACTCAATTTTAATAAACTTGAGTTATGTGTAAACTTGACATCCTAAAAAGTAAGTTCTATGTATATTTTTAAGTGGAACTCGAACTTAGCAATAACGAGTTCCACTTAGATTTTCCAAAAAAATTAAGCTGCAAATTATGTATAGAACTCGACATTGCTAATGTCAAGTTCCACTTGTAACTTGATTTTGTCATGTTTAAAAAACATGAACATTTTGTGAAATAGTTTCAAAATATGGCCATTTTACAGCATAGTTTGTAAATTAATTGCAAATGCCCATTTTCCCCCAATTCTTTATACACCTCAATGTCCATAATTTTCGGTCAATACAAATATACAATATCAATTGCCTGGGAATTATAAACTGAATTCTTCATGCGAAGATGACTAGAGATGGGACACCACCATGAACAAATAGGCTTGATGCATACATCTTCAATGAGTCCTCGTATTTTTATCAAAAAGTATTGATTAAAATTCAAACATTGGCTTTCATCGATTCGAATAAAAATTAACCATGCGGGGATGTTTTGAACGATATCTTACTAAAATATATTAAAAAGAAGAAGATTATAAAATTTTTAAATTTTAACCAAAACACTAGGGCAATGACTAGGTTTGTTTGGATACCGCTTATTCCTGAAAACTAAAAGCTAAAAACACTGTATTTTTTTCAAACTCAATTTTAATAAAATTGAGTTATGTGTAAACTTGATATCCTAAAAATTAAGTTCTATGTATATTTTTATGTGGAACTCGAAATTAGCAGTAACGAGTTCCACTTAAATTTTCCAAAAAAAATAAGTGGCAAAATATGTATAGAACTCGTCATTGCTAATGTCGAGTTCCACCTATAACTCGATTTTGTCGATTTTAAAAAATAAGAAAATTTTGTTAAATAGTTTCAAAATATGGGCATTTTACTTCATAGTTTGTAAATTAATTGCAAATGCTCATTTTCCCCTTATTTTATGTACACCTCAGAGTCCATAATTTCTAGTCAATACAAATATACAATATCAAATGCCTAGGAATTATAAACTAAATTCTATCTTTGAAGATGACTAGAGAAGGGACACCACCACGAACAAATAGGCTAGATGCATGCATCTTTAGTGAGTCCTTGTTTTTTTATCAAAAAGTATTGATTAAAATTCATACATTGGCTTTCATCGATTCGAAGAAAAGTTAACCACGTGGGGATGTTTTGTACACAAGCAAACGAAAATAAATAGAAAATAAGAAGATTGTAAAATTTTTAAATTTTAACCACACTATGGCGTTGACTTGGTTTGTTTGGATACCACTTGTTCTTGAAAACTAAAAACTGAACACACTGTATATTTTTTAAACTCAATTTTAACAAAATCAAGTCATGTGTAAACTCGATATACTAAAAATTGAGTTCTATGTATATTTTTAAATGGAACTTGAAATTAGCAATAACGAGTTCCACTTAAATTTTCCAAAACAATTAAGTGGCAAAATATTTATAGAACTCGACATTGCTAAGGTCGAGTTTCACCTGTAGCTCGATTTTGTTGTGTTTCAAAAAAATTAAAATTTTGTTAAATAGTTATAAAATACGGGCATTTCACTGCATAGTTTGTAAATTAATAGCAAATGCCCATTTTCCCCATATTCTATGTACACCTCAAAGTCCATAATTTCCGGTTAGTACAAATATACAATATCAAAATGCCTGCGAATTATAAACTGAATTCTACCTTTGAGGATGTCTAGAGAAGGCACACCACCACGAACTAATAGGCTTGATGCAAGCTTTTTCAGTGAGTCCTCGTATTTTTATCGAAAAGTATTGATTAAAATTCAAACTTTGGCTTTCATTGATTCGAATAAAAATTAACCACGCGCGGATGTTTTGTACACTAGGTTACTAAAATAAATATATAGAAAAGAAGAAGATTATAAAATTTGTAAATTTTATCCAACACACTACGGCATTGACTTGGTTTGTTTGGATACCGCTTATTCCTGAAAATTAAAACTAAAAACACTTAATATTTTTTAACCTCAATTTTAATAAAATTAAGTTATGTGTAAACTCGATATACTAAAAATCGAGTTCTGTGTATATTTTTATGTGGAACTCGAAATTAGCAATAAGGAGTTCCACTTAAATTTTCCAAAAAAATTATGCCGCAAAATATGTATAGAACTTGACATTGCTAATGTCGAGTTCCACCTATAACTCGATTTTGTGGAGTTTAAGAAATAGGAACATTTTGTTAAATAGTTTCAAAATATGGGCATTTTACTGTATAGTTTGTAAATTAATTGCAAATGCCCATTTTCCCCCTATTCTGTATGCACCTCAAAGTCCATAATTTCTAGTCAATACAAATATACAATATCAAATGCCTGGGAATTAAAAGCTGAATTCCTCCTTTGAAGATGACTAGAGAAGGCAGAACACAACGAACAAATAGGCTTCATGCATGCATCTTCAGTGAGTCCTCGTATTTTTATCGAAAAGTATTGATTAAAATTCAAACATTGGCTTTCATCGATTCAAATAAAAATTAACCATGCAGGGATGTTTTGTAAACTGGCTTACTAAAACAAATACAGAAGAAGAAGATTATAATTTTTTTAAATTTTAACCAATACACTAGGGCATTGACTTGGTTTGTTTGGATACCACTTATTCTTGAAAACTAAAAACTGAAAACACAGTATATTTTTCAAACTCAATTTAAAAAAAAAAATAGAGTTATGTGTAAACTCGATATACTAAAAATCGAGTTCAATGTATATTTTTAAGTGGAACTCGAAATTAGCAATAACGAGTTCCACTTAAATTTTCCAAAAAAATTGAGTGGCAAAATATGTATAGAACTTGACACTACTAATGTCAAGTTCCACCTGTAACTCAATTTTGTCGAGTTGAGAAAACAGGAATATTTTGTTAAATAGTTTCAAAATATGGGCATTTTACTCCATAGTTTGTAAATTAATTCTAAATGCCCATTTTCCCCCTATTCTATATACACATCAAAGTCCATAATTTCCGGTCAATACAAATATACAATATCAAATGCCTGTGAATTATAAACTGAATTCTTCCTTTAAAGATGACTAGAGAAGGCGCACCACCACGAACAAATAGGCTTGATGCATGCATCTTCAGTGAGTCCTTGTATTTTTATCGAAAAGTATTGATTAAAATTCAAACACTGGCTTTCATCGATTCAAATAAAAATAAACCACGCGGGGATGTTTTGTACACTAGCTTTCTAAAATAAATAGAAAAGAAGAAGATTATTAAATTTTTAAATTTTAACCAATACACTAGGGCATTGACTTGGTTTATTTGGATTCCACTTATCCCTGAAACTAAAAACTGAAAACACTGTATATTTTTTAAACTCAATTTTAACAAACTTGAGTTATGTGTAAACTCGATATCATAAAAATCGAGTTCTATGTACATTTTTAAGTGGAACTCAAAATTAGCAATAACGAGTTCCACTTAAATTTTCCATAAAAATTAAGTGGCAAATTATGTATAGAACTCGACATTGCTAATGTCAAGTTCCACCTGTAACTCGATTTTGTCGAGTGTAAAAAAAATTAACATTTTGTGAAATAGTTTGAAAATATGGGCATTTTACTGCATAGTTTGTAAATTAATTGCAAATGCCCATTTTCCCCCTATTCTTTATACACCTCAAAGTCCATAATTTCCGATCAATACAAATATGCAATATCAAATGCCTGGGAATTATAAACTGAATTCTTCCTTTGAAGATGACAACAGGAGGGACCCCACCTCGGACAAATAGGCTTGATGCATGCCTCTTCAGTGAGTCCTCGTATTTTTATCGAAAAGTATTGATTAAAATTCAAACATTGGCTTTCATCGATTCAAATAAAAATTAACCACGCAGGGATGTTTTGAACACTAGCTTACTAAAATAAATTGAAAAGAAGAAGATTATAAAATTTTTAAATTTTAACCAATACACTAGGGCATTGACTTGGTGTGTTTGGATACCACTTATTCCAAAAAATTAAAAGCTGAAAACACTATATTTTTTTTTTAAAATTTAATTTTAACAAAATTGAGTTATGTGTAAACTCAATATCCTAAAAATTAAGTTCTATGTATATTTTTAAGTGGAACTCGAAATTAGCAATAATGAGTTCCACTTAAATTTTCCAAAAAAATTAAGTGGCAAAATATGTATAGAACTCGACATTTCTAATGTCGAGTACTACCTTTAACTCAATTTTATTGAGTTTGAAAAATAGGAACATTTTATTAAATAGTTTAAAAATATGGGCATTTTACTGCATAGTTTGTAAATTAATTGCAAATGCCCATTTTCCCCCTATTCTATATACACCTCAAAGTCCATAACTTCCCGTCAATACAAATATACAATATCAAATGCCTAGGAATTATAAACTGAATTCTTCCTTTGAAGATGACTAGAGAAGGGACACCACCACGAACAAATAGGCTTGATGCATGCATCTTCCGTGAGTCCTCATATTTTTTTCAGAAAGTACTAATTAAAATTCAAACATTGGCTTTCATCGATTTGAAGAAAAATTAAACACGCGGGGATGTTTTGTACACAAGCATACTAAAATAAATAGAAATGGAGAAGATTGTAAAATTTTTAAATTTTAACCGATACAGTAGGGCATTGACTTGGTTTGTTTGGATACCACTTGTTCCTGAAAACTAAAAACTGAGTACACTGTATATTTTTTAAACTCAATTTTAACAAAATTGAGTTATGTATAAACTCCATTTACTAAAAATCGAGTTCTGTGTATATTTTTAAGTGGAAGTCGAAATTAGCAATCACGAGTTCCACTTAAATTTTCCAAAACAATTAAGCGGCAAAATATGTATAGAACTCGACATTGCTAATGTCGAGTTCCACCTATAACTCGATTTTGTCGAGTTTATAAAACATGAACATTTTGTTAAATAGTTTCAAAATACGGGCATTTTACTGCATGGTTTGTAAATTAATTGCAAATGCCCATTTTCACCAAGGAAGTGAATCTCGTACCGTACCGGCCGGTATGACCAGTATATATCGTACTGGCAGTGAACCGGTACACTCAACCCTCCTGTTTCGTACCGGAAAAAATACCGGCCGTACCGGCCACGTACCGGTTGTACCGGCGAAATTTGGCTGTTTCGGCCGGTAAATGGATACTGGGCCGAAACACAAAATGCCTTTTTTTTTTTTTTTTTTGGTAATTTCGGCAGTTTTTTAAAGGCAGGATTTTACAAATTTGAGTAAGCTAAGAAAACCCAGCCGAAAGAAAAAGAAAAATGAAAGAAAAATGCATAATAGCTTTGCAAAATGAACTTAGAATCACCTCATGCACTCACCGTCTCTTTTTTCATTGAAGCCAACGACCTCTCACTGAATCTTGAGTGGTGATGGACGGTGGCACTTGAGAGAGGAGATGAAACTAGAGAAAGAGGTGTGGTGAAAGTGAAACTAAAGGAGATAGATCAGAAGTGAAAATAAATGAATGAATGTACTTTGAAAACTAAAGAGTTAAGTTTAAACGAGTGAAGATAAAGCATTCTTGGAAATTGGAGGTAGGTGTCAGGTAGGACAGGCTTGTGATGTGGAGGAGAAAAAAGGAAAACAAAATGGGAAGAGCTAACTAGGCCTGCTGCCTGCACAGGTTGTGAAGCATTAAACAAAAAAGGTGTGAAAGAAAATAAATTCAAGGTGATAAAAACGAGGGAAGGAGCAGTAAGATATTGGGAAAATATATATATATATATATTAATAATAATAAAAGATAATAAAAATAGTGGAAGAGAATAAAAACTAAAAAAAATTAGCAACAAATGTTGGCAGGTATACCTTCGCTTGTACATGTGCAACAACTTTAGATTTGATTAAAAAAGAGATCTAAAATTTGCCTTATAATTTTTTTTTTTAAAATGTATCTAGTCAATTAAACAAAAATTCACATTTATTGTTAATTATATATATATAAATTAAATATATAAAATAGCGGTAAACCTGAAACGGTACACCGGTATTAACCGATATCCGAAATATATCGTACCGGTAGCCAAACCGGTACAGCCTCCAGTACGGTATTGACTTTTTTGATTTTCACCCTATTCTATTATACCTCAAAGTTCATAATTTCTGGTCTATACAAATATACAATATCAAATGACTGGGAATTATAAACTGAATTCTTCCTTTGAAGATGACTTGAGAAGGCACACCACCATGAACAAATGGGCTTGATGCATGCATCTGCAGTGAGGCCTCTTATTTTTATCGAAAAGTATTGATTAAAATTCAAAACAGGGGGATAACGGGTATGGTCAAAAGAAAATTGGTACAAAACAGGGGGAGAGGGATGAGAATACAAAAGAAAATTCTCCCTGATGGAGCAGCCTTCTCTGGCAAGCAGATTGGCACGGTGGTTTCGTTCACGGTAAGTGTGGCAGACAAGCACTGCTGGATGGTTGGAATTTCAAAATCATTGGCTTGCACTTTGATGCAGCCACCTTCGGAAAGTCGGTCTTCGTTTTTTGTACACTAGCTTACTAAGATAAAAGTTGAGACAACCTCTAGAAAAAGACAACCTCAAGAAAAAGACATGCACCAAAAAAATAATAATACATTTTTTTCTCAAAAAATAATAATAATAATAATAATAATAATAAAATTTGGGGCGTTGGCTTGGTATGTCCTTCCCTGTGCCTTCAAAATCAGCAGAATCTCTGAAGTTTTAGCACATCCAAACACAATAGAATCAATCGCTCTGCTGAGAAACAAAGTCACCAAGAAACTCGATATACACCTCCATCAGGGACTGAGTCTAGCGAAAGGTCCTTCTATTAAGGGGCCATTCAAGGGTATTGGTACAAAAGAAAGTACCAATTTTTACAAAAGCACATAGACAAGGAAAAAAAGAATCCATGGCTTTTAGTGGAATGCTTTTTCCACAACTGCAGTTACTTGGGTTGATAATTTTGGCAGCAACAGCAGCCTCTCAACCAAATTCGAACTGCATACAGAATTGTGGATCACTTAACATCCCCTACCCATTTGGAACAAAGGAGGGCTGTTACCTTGAAGAGTCTTTTCTCATCATTTGTAACGACACTCATTTCAACCCTCCAATGCCTTTTCTGGGCTATGGTGATCTACAAGTTCTCAACATCTCGCTGGATGGCGAACTGCGAGTCTCAACATTCGTAGCACGTGATTGCTACAACAAGTCAGGGCTTAGTTTCACCAACAGTTATTCCCAGCTTACGTCTCCAAATTTTCCTATCTCACACGAGAGGAACATGTTCACAGCCATTGGTTGTGACACTCTGGCGCTTATTGGAAATATAGATGGAAAGAACTATACAACTGGATGCCTATCACTCTGTGACAATATTGAAAGTGTGGATAACGGGTCTTGCTCTGGCATTGGCTGCTGCCAGACTCCTATCCCTAATGGTGTAACAGATTTTATTGTGCTTTTGGAGAGCCTTGACAACCACTCCAATGTACTCGAATTCAATCCTTGTGATATCGGTTTTGTAGTGGAAGAAAATGCATACAACTTTTCCTCTTTAGATCTTACAAATTTTAAGAATGATACAGTTCCTGTGGTGCTTGATTGGGCAGTTGGGAATGAAACATGCCTAGATGCTCGAAGAAATTCAGTAAGCTATGCATGTAAAGCAGAAAATAGTACATGTTATGAATCCAACAACAGTCCTGGATATCGTTGCAATTGCTCTTCTGGCTTTCAAGGAAACCCATACCTCCTCCATGGTTGCTATGGTACTAATATACATTTAATTTACTAGATGGTTTTTTTTTTTTTTAATTGACTGAATTTATTATGTTGCATTGTGTTTCAGATATTAATGAGTGCGAAAATTCAAACCCCTGTGATAAAGAATGCCATAACATTCCTGGGAGTTTCTATTGCAATTGTCCAAAGGGGTACGAAGGCGATGGGTTGAAAAATGGAACTGGTTGCCGTGCTAAAGTGAGCCAATCCAACCTAATCATTATTACACTATGTAAGTATATAAAAATTAATTATGTTATTATTATTATTATTATTAATAGAATACACGCATGGATTAGAAAATTAAATGATGTTTGATTTAATATTTTATAGAAGGATATTCATTAGGATATTAGCTTGTGCGATTGCTTGTGTCGTTTCCTGCCTAGCAGGTTCTTCCTGTTTGAATAAAAAATTCTTCTTCATCCAAAAAAGAATCACTAGAATTGACTAAAATACTAATTAATAATTTGGTTTTTGCTCTGTTTAAGACTTAAGAGTGTATTTGGATTTTGGATAGAGCTTATTTTGTTATTAGTTTATTATTCAACAATAAAACAAAACTGCAAAATAATTGTTCTATTTTTGTTTTTAAAAAACAATAAAATAATTCAAAAAATTATAGGAGTTCATTAACAAAAAGCTAATGCTTTGAAACTTATAAATAAGCTCACCATAGAAAAATATTTATTAATGAGTATTGATAGATTAATTATTGAAGTCTCATTCAGAGATGTGAAATCAAAAGAGGCTCAATTTCAACCAAACGACAAACACAAAACTCGTATATTCAATAGTCTTATGTAACTGTGGAATCAATCAAAGCGGAGAAATTTCAAACCTTTTGGCATTTGCAATGATAGTGGCTTATGCAATGATAGCGGAGAAATTAAAGTGATTATGACCCCATCATTGCAAAAACCGGAACGATGACCATTTAACAATCCTGGGCCCATATTTTGAAGAAGCCGAAACTGTCAAATACAGCGAAATCCCAAATTTGTAAACAAAGGTCACAAACTCAACCTGCTATTAAGTCCAATATAAGTAGAGATGCACCATAGGAAACTCCCCGTTGTGTCAAGACTTAAACACAAACCAAAGCCCAACCATAACATGATTCCGTTCCTTCTTGAACAATCCATCACTCACATCACGCCTGGCCCATATATCTTGAAAATTTTGGTAGGTTATGCCTAAATGAACTTACTTTCATTAATTTATTTTTTAATAATTTATCTAAAATAAAATTGTATCTAATAAAATAAGTAAAATAAACAAACCCTAAATCCCCAAAATAAACTTGGAAGTTTCAATAGCATACCAACTCATATATTATAACGTGTTCACCTAAATTATACTTTCAAATCTATTTGAACTTCCAAATTTATTTAGGAAATTTGATAAAATATATTATTTATGTAAAAATAACATTTAATAGATAGACTCAATTTAACAAAAATCTCTATCATTTTTCTAGAGTTTTTTTTTTTTGGGTACTAAACTATCTTTCCTTTCTTTTCTTTTTATAGAAAATGTTAAAAGAGGCTCAATTTCAACCAAACGACAAACACAAAACTCGTATAGTCAATAGTCTTATGTAACTGTGGAATCAATCAAAGCGGAGAAATTTCAAACCTTTTGGCATTTGCAATGATAGTGGCTTATGCAATGATAGCGGAGAAATTAAAGTGATTATGACCCCATCATTGCAAAAACCGGAACGGTGACCATTTAACAATCCTGGGCCCATATTTTAAAGAAGCCGAAACTGTCAAATAGAGAGAAATCCCAAATTTGTAGACAAAAGGTCACAAACTCAACCTGCTATTAAGTCCAATATAAATAGAGATGCACCTTAGGACACTCCCCGTTGTGTCAAGACTTAAACACAAACCAAAGCCCAACCATAACATGATTCCATTCCTTCTTGAACAATCCATCACTCAGATCACGCCTGGCCCATATATCTTGAAAATTTTGGTAGGTTATGCCTAAATGAACTTGCTTTCATTAATTTATTTTTTAATAATTTATCTAAAATAAAATTGTATCTAATAAAATAAGTAAAATAAACAAACCCTAAAGCCCCAAAATAAACTTGGAAGTTTCAATAGCATACCAACTCATATATTATAACGTGTTCACCTAAATTATACTTCCAAATCTATTTGAACTTCCAAATTTATTTAGGAAATTTGATAAAATATATTATTTATGTAAAAATAACATTTAATAGATAGACTCAATTTAACAAAAATCTCTATCATTTTTCTAGATTTTTTTTTTTTGGGTACTAAACTATCTTTCCTTTCTTTTCTTTTTATAGAAAATGTACTAAATTGTCTTTCGGTTCATATAAAAAGTATTTTAATACAAGATAGAAATTTCAACACTTTTTTTTTAATACAATATAGAAATTCTACTATAACTTAATTTAAATGTATATACGTGTAAAACTTCCTCCTAGAGACTTGAACCCCCGGCCCTTTCCCCTCATATCCCACAAATAGTTATACTTGTGAAGTAACCATCACCTTAATCCTTGTAGAACCTGACAAGCTAGAAAAAAATATAACCGATTTTTACCTTTTTTCAATTTAGGAAAACTTTTAGTGCAAAAGAGTGAAAAACTAGTTCAATTTTTTTTTTTTTTTTTTTGAGCAAAACTAGTTCAAAGTTGAATAAGATATATTCCCCGTATTACATTTGTTTCTTTTAATAATTTTCCGTAAAAGACTTATTGCTTTGATTATGACACAGGTTAAATATATATATATATATATATATTAAAATTAACATTTTTTTTTAATGTTACAATTAAAGTGATTATCACAAGTGGCCCTTTCAGTAAGTAATGTACATATATTGCACATGACAAGAACATATGTCATCTTCATATTGTTGGTTGTGGTCTAATTTATAGTTAAATCTTTTTTTTTTTTAAAAGAAATTAAAAAACAAGCAAAACATCTGTTGACTATTCTCTCATAAACAAATATTAACAATTTCAATTGGCTAATATTTCAATAGTTAAATGAAATTTCCTAGACTATTACAACCGGCAGAAAAGTGAAAATTTCAAATCTTCCAAGAGTACGTCACTAACATTAGTATCAAATCCTACTACTCTTCTCATGGGCACCACCTCTCCGATAACGCAAACCTATTACTACTTAAATTTTGAAAATAGAGAAAGAAAGTGGTGACTTTCAGAGCTCAACAAGTAGCCACAGTCCCATCTAGTTACATTAAGCATATATGCATGTAAATAAATAAAAAATTTTAGGATAAACTCATGGGCTTAGAAATTGTGTCTCGTTAGTTTGAAAATTAACATATAATTTGCAATGAACTCCAAGACATAAAAAATTTAATTGGACTTGAAATGATGTGAAATCTAATAAGATTTTATGTACTTAATAATTTTTATAACTATGGTTACACTATATCTCCATGACAACACCCATAACCACACGTAAGTCGGTGGTAAGCCCTTGAAAAAATTTACCAATGTATACCCCATGGATGGGATCCAAAGTATGGTCAAATTGTATTATTAACTTCCAAAATATATCCAATATCCAAAAATCATATGTCAACATATCATAAAATTACAATTCAAATAAACATTTCGCTCATTTAAATCTTTGGTTCATTTCACAAAATTTATGCAATACTTGAGCCATGTTTGAAGTAAATAGAAACTTTATAAATAACCAACTAACTATATATACACAATAAAGAAGAAATTCTGGTTCTTTTCTTTAAATCAACAATGCTAAAATAATTAAATATAAATTGATAATGAAATACAAATGAATGTTTAATAAATAAAATATTGTATTTTAAGAAAAATATAACCCGCCAAGAATTTTTACATATCAATCAATGTCTACTCAAAAACCATTGCAACTTCTCAAGAACACTCCAACATAACCAAAAATCCATTATAATCAATATAGCTACTAAACAGACACTGGTGTAACCATCATCATTTAAACCATAGCGGCCATTTTTTGATATCTATCCGTTGTTGATCATGTTGTCTAATGCTGTTGACATTTGTTTCGTGCATTCCATTCCACATTGATATTGGTCATCTACACATGTTACATGGTCCAGTCTGGTCAGATATTCTTTACATGTCTAAATTCTAAACTTAAGTAATCTATAAGATATCATCTGGAGTTTGAGGGGAAAATACTAAAATACAATAAGATATACTGTAAATATATTAAATTGTGGTTTCGTAGAATTTCACGGACTACCAACTTTAGGCCTAACGTTTTCATATAGATACTCTTTATTAGGTTTTTTGTTTAAATAATTCAATATAGTAAAGATAGTTAATCCGTTGTGGAGGAATGTTCTTAAATAGGCCGAACCAATTTAAACATTGCTTCCATTCTCTATCTCTCTGTTTTCTCCGTACTATAGTCACAATAAGGATAACATCAAAATTCAAGGTTAATTTGGCTGCTTCTCAAATAAGAAAGAATATTAAGATTTTAAAAAATGACTCCGATTCAAAATTTTGGTTAACCAATTCTATTTTAATTGTTATAATTTTAAGATTCATGTGAGCTGGCATGAACTGGCGAACCACAATCGACAGTCGATGGAAAATATATTCTGATGCGGTAGTCATTAAGTACATTGTAATTCAAATATTAACTGAGTCATTTTCATATGATGCATATGTTAAATATTTAGTTCTTAAAGGTATCGAGATATATACAAATGTTAAAAACTTCTACAACTTTAAAATGCACGTCTGAATGTGTGCAGGTATCAGTGTTGGCCTTTTAGTATTACTTGTGGGAGGTTCATGGATATATTGGGGACTGAAAAAAAGAAAGCTCATCAAGCTCAAAGAAAAATTCTTCCTACAAAATGGTGGCTTACTCCTACAACAGAAACTATCTAGTCACAGCGGGTCTACGGAGACAGCCAGAATTTATAGTGCAGAAGAGCTTGAAAAGGCCACCAACAACTATGATGAGAAAAGAGTCCTTGGCCAAGGAGGCTATGGAACAGTTTACAGAGGAATATTACCAGATAACAAAGTGATTGCTATTAAGAAGTCTAAAATTGGTAGTCAGAGCCAGGTTGAACAATTCGTAAATGAGATAACTGTGCTTGCTCAAATTATCCATCGGAATGTGGTTAAGCTATTAGGTTGTTGTCTGGAAACAGAAGTACCCTTACTAGTTTATGAATTCATCACAAACGGGACTCTTTCTGAGCACATTCATGATAATGGTCGGTCATTATTACTTTCATGGGAAAAGCGCTTGAAGATTGCAGTAGAAACTGCAGGAGCACTTGCATACTTGCATTCTGCAACTTCTGTGCCAATCATACACAGAGATGTTAAAACTGCAAATATATTATTAGATGATAACTTCACAGTAAAAATGTCTGACTTTGGAGCCTCTAGGTTGATTCCTCTTGATAAAACAGAATTAAACACATTGGTGCAAGGAACTTTTGGATACATGGACCCAGAATACTTCCATACTAGTCAACTAACAGACAAAAGTGATGTCTACAGCTTTGGTGTTGTTTTGGCAGAGCTTCTAACTGGTAGGATGGCACTTTCTTTCAATATGCCGGAAAGTGACAGAAATCTAGCAAAGTACTTTGTTTCTGCAATAAAAGATGACCGCCTACTTCAAATTCTTGAGGATAACATTGTCAATGAGGGTAATATTAAGCTACTAAAGGAAGTTGCTAATATTGCAAAAAGGTGCTTAAATGTGAGAGGCGAGGATAGGCCTTCTATGAAGGAAGTGGCAATGGAACTAGAGGGCTTGGTTATCAAGGAAAAACATCCTTGGGGAAATGCTAATGTCTATAAAGAAGAGACTGAGTACTTGCTCAGTGCACCTACTCAATCATTCAACATTGACGTTGACACAAATTGTTCCACCAGTACAACTACAGGGTACGATAGCATGATAAACCAAGTATTGAAACCATTAGATGGCGGGAGATAATTGGGGGTGCGACTGAATTTATCTATGACATTTTTTTTAAAAAAATGATTTATTTATTTTTAATTTTTTTAAAAAATTATTATTATTATTTTAAAATAAAAAAAATCAACCTATTGCAACAAGATTTTCAAAGTAAATCATTGAAAATATGTGGACTTTTTTATTGTTGCAATAACACCTATTACAATGACATTAGTTGTTATTGCAACAACTTTTTCCATTTTATTTAGTCTTTTTTCTTGTAGTGGTAATTAGTCACATATTAATATATTTACCTAAATTTAATACTACTTAGGATAATTTTTTTTTTCTAGTTTTTAATAAGATAAAACGTGTGGTGATTTTCATTAAGTATATGTGATTGGTTTTTATTTTTATTTTTATTTATTTATAGTTCATTAATATTAAATTCTTTGTATTTTGCTTTCATTAATTTACTTGGCACAAAAATTAAAAAACTTAAGTGGACATATGCCACAAACTTAAGTGGATAATTATAGTGTAGTCCCTACATAAATTTTGACACATAGCGCAAAATTGGATTCTAATTTCAAATTCTAATTGAACTTTCTCTAAGCTTTACTTATTATTATATACTATAGCTTGTAACTTTATGCATATGCATGAATATACTTAAAAAATATACATTAAGATGCATAGTATAATTCTTACATATATATAACTTAAATATTGATAGTTGTAAGGTTGAATTTAATCAACCATTTAATTGGCTTTATTCTGTGACCAATTTGCTTATAATTTAGCACTTAGTAACCCTGTATTTAGGTGGGAAAATTGTAAGGGTAGTGTGTGAGAAGATGTGAAGAAAAGCTCAAGAGTATGCAAGAAAAACAGGGGTTCACAGCTAGGGCTCGCGGGTGGATCGTGAATGGCAAGCCGCCAAAAGCTGGCACATGAGAGGCACACTGGGAAGCTGAAGGGTCGCGCCAGCTGTCACGCTACAGGACAAAAGTCCCAAGTTAGCCAGGCCGTTACGTTGCGACTTGAACTTGCGACTTGGACAAGCCGCGAGACCAAGTCGCCAACTTGCCCTGTTTGGCAAAAACTGACGTTTTGCATTCCCTTCTCACCCTACTATATATACACCCTTATACCCATCATATTGAGGGAGCTTCCAGAGAGAATTTTGTGAGAGAAAACCCTAGAGAAAAACATGATTGCCTCATCCCCAATCTTCATCTAAAGAGACTTTACAAATTCCTCTACTCTTTTCCTCTCCATTGTCATACCCTTGAGAGGTTATTTACCAAATCCTTATCTCATCACACCCACGTCTGTGAGAAGGTTCATTTGGTGCTTGGGGAAGCAGTTTGGGAAGAAACCAATGGTGATTGGTTGATGCTATGGGCTATAACGGAATCTGGTAAGCTAGAAAAGAAAAAGGTTCGGCGCAACCTCGTTGGAGCAAGAAGCTTGGAGGGCTTAGGTACTTGGGTAGATAAGGCTTGGAGGGTCTTCTGCTGTTCATGTATCCCAACTACATTTTCTAGTGGATTATTGACCACTTGGAGGGCGGCGGAGAGGTTTTACGCCGAGGACTTCGGTTTCCTCTTCGATAACACATCGAGTATTGTCCTTGTACTTGCATTTCTCTTCCCTTTATCTTTGCCTTATATTTACTACTGTGGATGCGTTTATATTTGACTTAAATTGTTTATCAATTCTGTTATAAGCTTGTTATCATATTCCGCACATTAATTGTTTGATATAAAGCTTGAATTGGTAATTTTGTAATTTGAGGTCTAAACGTTCAAGGGTGTTTCATACCCATTTTGAAATTTCAATTGGTATCAGAGCGGGTACACTTGTTGTGGTTTAAATACCTAAGTGTGATCCTTGACCCCTTGTGTGTTTTGCCATGGATAATGCTTTGTATGCTTCTATGGATGTTGTTGATTGTAACATGCCATATGCTTGTGAAAATGCCTCTATGAGTGTTAATCCTCATAATTGTGATGACATGTTACTTGAATCTATTGATGTTGTTGACAAACTCTTGAAGAAAGGAGCTAAGAAGTTTCAAAAGAATTTGAGCAAGTTCATTTGTGAAAAGGATGATTTGATTGCCAAGCTCAAAGAATCCAATAAATTGGTTGAAAAATATAAGAAGCTTGCTGAAAATTCTCTTGAAAAGATGAAAGAGTTTGAATGTTTAAATATGGACTTGGATGCTAAACTTGTTTTGTCTAACAAACTTGTTGATGATCTTAAATCTGAAAATAAATCTCTTAAGATGCATACCAAGTATTTGATTGCTGAACCTACTGTTAAAAATGGTGAAAATATTTGTTGCAATCATGTTGTGGTACCCGATTTTGTGCCTATTTTGTGTTCTACCTTATTGTGTGTTCTACCTCAAAGGACAAATCGGTGTACATTCCTCCACATAAAAGAAATCAAAAAGTGGAGAGAAAGGCTATTAAGTCAAAGCTTCTATTTAGGTCTCATCCTAGGGAATTGAGTGGATCTAAGTTTGTTCCTACTTGCCACCATTGTGGTGTGATTGATCATATAAGACCTCAATGTCATAAGTTAAAGAGAGAACAAACTCATGTTGCTAGATCCCTTTCCAAAAGGCCTAGTAGATCTAAACACATTGTTTGTCACCATTGTGGTGCATTTGGTCATCTAAGACCTCATTGCTCTAAATTTCAAGCTCTTAAAAGAATAAAAAGAAAAGAGAAACTTGATCTTCTTGGAAGTTGTGCTTTGCATGTTAAACCGGATTTGAGTGAAAATAACATGTATTTAGGCAAGATTTTCATATATTCTTGCATTATTTAACATAAATGTGAAGTGTGTGCACTCTAAGTGTTTGATAAAATGCCCAAATGGCATTTTCTCGTTGCTTTGGACTCCGATGAGTTCCAAACTTTGGGGATCACCATAATTATTCATGTTTATCATGTTTTAATCATTGGTTGTGTGTTTTATACACTTTGCCCCGTGAGTGCTTATTCATGCATTGATCATGCATCTCACATGCATACTAGATGCACCTTTGCTGCACACACTTGAACACTTGACATGTTTTTGCAGTCACTCATGTTAGTTAAGTCTTTTTAGATCTTTTAGCTCATATAACATGTTATTGTGTCCTTGCCATGCCATTGGTCTACACCTTGTTCCATCATCCATAGCATGTCATGTTTACTTTATACTTTGTAGCATTTTTTATGTTTTTGTCTTATGTTTGATCTTCATTTTCTCATTCATCTTACACCCCTCATGCATCATCTTTTACCCTTGTTCATACCTTTTTTTTCCCTCCTTCTTCTTGATTCATTGTCTATTCGTGACAAAAAGGGGGAGAGTCATTTATATATGACTCATGTGCACACTCTTAGGGGGAGAAATTCTACCTTATGCACATTTGTAAGGGGAGAAAGCCATAAGGGATTGGTTACATGTTCGGATGATCAGTTGCTTTGCTATATGATCATTGTAGTCATTTTCGTATGATTGTTTTGTGTTTGATCAAGTTGCTTATATGTTTTACAACATGTTTACTTGATCGTATTTTACTTGTTACATTATACTTGTCCTTTTATCACTTGATTTACCTTAAGGGTCTAATGTGTTTTGTGCAAGTGTTTCAGGTTACAGGTGTTTATGTTCCAAGTGCTTCACAGGTTCTAGAATTAGGTGTGAGTGAGTTTTGCCATTGTTTCCAAAACTCACGTTCAAGTCTAGAGTCTGTTATAGGTGTTTTGTCATGGAATAGCCAAAGGAGGAGATTGTAAAGTTGTGATTTACAACTATGTTTTATGTTGGTTATATTCCATGACAAAAATTGTTGTAATTGCTTTAATTTATTACTTTGTATTTTGTGGGATTTTATTATATTAGGTTTAGTATCAAGTTGGTGAAAACGCTAGCTTAAATGAAGAATCAGTGGATCTCGTGAGTGTCTCGCTGGAAGCTAACCAGCGAGAGAGCCATATGAGAAGAACATGCTAGAAGCTAAAGAGTCATGTCAGGCTGTCATTTTGACGAGTGTCTTGCGAGTAAGGCCTTCCCACGAGATAGTCGCGAAACTTTCTGCCTAGAGTATTTTAATGTGTGACTTTCTTACCCTTCACCTATACTATATATACCCTCATTATCCACAAATGTAGAGAAGACCATTTTAGAGAGAAAAACCCTAGATAGGTTTTCTACAACACACACACCCATCTTTTGAGAGAGAGAGCTACTCATTCTTAGTGAGAAATCATTGTAGCCTCTTCTCCATCCCTCTCCCATTGTTATACCTTGAGAAGAGATTTGTACCCAAACACAACCCACTCCTATTTAGAGTGTTGAGAGTGTTTTGGAGCTACTCGGAAGCATTGGAAGAAGCCAAAGATGACAGATGCAACATGGAGCTTGTTGTGGGATTCAGAGAGCTAGACAAAACACGGTTCCGAGAAACCTTGTTTTAGTAGAGGCTTGGAGGGCTTAGGTACAAAGGTCAAATTAGGCTTAGAGAGTCTTTTACTCACCCTTGTATCCCAACTGATTGTCTTGTGGATCGATTTCCACTTGGAAGGCAGTGGAGAGGTTTTTCACCGAGTTCTTTGGTTTCCTCTTTGATAACATGTCTCGGTGTTATCTATGTTTGCATCTCTCTTCCCTACTCTTATTTATTTTCTTTTTACTGCTGGGTTGCTTTAAATATGGATTAGAGTAGTTGTCTTGCTTATACACTTATGTTTACACTATTCCGCACTTAGTATAAGTTAGTGTAAAATCAACCAAGTCGTAACTTTAAGTTGGGGGTCTAAATAGCTTGTTTGTTTTCGACACATTTCCGAGATTTCAATGGTAAAGAGAAAGGGAAGAGAGATGCAAATATAGAGATAACACGGCGATATGTTATCGAAGAGGAAATCGAAGTACTTGGCCAAAAACCTCTTTGCCACCCTCCAAGCGGTCAATAATCTACTAGAGAATAAAGTTCAGATACATGAATAGTAGAGGACCCTCTAAGCCTAATCTACTCAGTGCACCTAAGCCCTCCAAGCTTCTTGTTCCAATAGGGTTATGCCGAACCTTTTCTTTTCTAGCTTACAGATCCCGCAATCACCCATTGCATCAACCCAAATGAATTGGTCACTTCTATACTGCTTCCCAAGCACCAAAGTACCTCCTCACTAATATGGATATAGTAAGATAAGGATTGGACCAATGTACCTCTCAAGGATATGTCAATGGAGATGGTAAGAGTAGAGGAATTTGGAGAATCAAAGGATGAAGATTGTGGATAAGTCAATCTTGTTTTTCTCTAGGGTTTGTCTATCAAAATTCTCTCTGGAGGCTCTCTAAATTTCGTGGGTATAAGGGTATTATAGTAGGGTGTATGAGGAATGCGAAAAGACAGTTTTCATTAAACAAGGCATTCTGGCGACTCAGGCTTGCAATTGGAACGAGTCGAGAGTTTGAGTCGCGAGCTAAGTCTCTGGCTAAACTGGAAGTTTTGTTCTGTAGTGCTCTAGCTGGTGTGACCCTTCAGCTCCCCCGCATGCTTCACACGTGTACCATTCTGGCGACTTGCCAGTCACGAGATCCAATCGCAAGACTCACTTGAATTGCACACTCATGAGATTTCTTCACACTCTCTCACACACTACCCTTACATAATTCCCACTTAAATACAGGCTATCTAATTGCTAAATTACAAGGAAATTTGGCATCGAATGAAGCTAACAAATGATTGAATAAATTCAACCTTACAAATTTAACAAATAAAATAATAACTATACAATAAAATTCTTCTCTCGCTCAAACTTCCAAGGGCTGAAATGCTAGCTTAATATTAAAATAACAATAAAAATTTTCACCTGAACCATATGAAAATTGAATAGGCTGAATTTAGCCTAAGCGGTCACTTAAAAATCCATGTCTGATTGTCAAACTTTGACTCTCACAACTATGAATATCAATTACCATCATGGTATTATTTTGTACATTAAAAGAATAACCTTAGCAATGAATTCGAACTTAGGTCATTTGCTCTTGTAACATGATAAAATATTATTTATCTACATATTTTAAGTTTAATTGAAATAGTGAGTAAGACCAAGTGTAATTGAAATAGTAAATGTAATCATTTAAGTAAAATTCTCAACTTTTATGGAGAATTTGACAATTTATCTCCATCTCCTATTGGTCATGGATAACAAGATTTAGAATTTGGGTTTTATGGATTTTAATTTGAGTCTTAAAATTTAAATGTCTTGTTTGGATAGTTTAAAAGGATAAAGGATGGGATTTGGGCTAAATCCACTAAGAATTTTGAGACATGATATCCTTGGATTTGAAATAGATTCTACCCCTTGAATTTTATAAATCTTTAATTGCACAGCACCTGAATCAGAAAATCATTAAAAGAATTTTTTTTTTCGTTCCTAAGTAGGGATATCCATGGGTCGATATGAGTCGAATTTATGCTCAACCTACACTCGACCCAATCCCGTCAAGTGGTGGAGAACCAAACCCGTCGTTGAACAAATCAAATTACTCAGAGAGTGGTTAGTCCAAGCAAAACTAGTAACAGTGGAGAGAGGTGGAGCAACGACCAAAATCTCACCAAATTCAGTAAGATCTTGCCAAATTTTTTGGAGATTTCATTAGATATAGTAGATCTCTGCCAGATTTCATTGGAAATGTTGTTGATGTTTGTTTGTTCAAACCCCTTAAAATAGATTGTTTGACCTAATATATTAGCCAAGTAATTACTTAGGTTAATTATGAGATCTATGTTAAACAAGGACAAAGATCATATTATGCACAGCAACGGAAAATAAAGAACACAACAATATGATGACTCAGGAAAACCAATGAAACTAACAGTTTCATGGTAAAAAAATTGTGGAGGATTTGACCTAGCTATCCTCAAAGTAAAACAAATACATTATATAGAATTGAAGTTTTTACAATCGGATTTAACCCCAAGTCTACTGCTACCTTTAGTAGTAACTTACTGACACGACTATGCGCAAATTTCGAATCCATGGACTCCTCTCTTGGATTTGTACCACACAAGCACCCACGCTTGTGACTTTGTGATCCCACTCAAAGGTTTTAGATCATGGCTTGTTAATCATTGCAGCAACTAGATTCCACTAGCACTTGATTGTAGATCTTGTTCTGGTATATGCTTGTAGAGTTAGAAGGTACAAAACCTCTCAGATCTCACAAGAATAACTCACAAGTCTTCCAAGAGTCTTCAAAATGTAGCTAGGGTTTTCCTTTTATACATAGGAGTGTTGGACTGTAACCCTAAACGTTTTCATGAGCTTGGGCCTGTTTAAAAAATCTGTAGAAATTCTTTTTCTACGATTTTTGATCGATCGAGGTTCACCATTTGATCGGTCGAGCTTCAAAAAAAATTAATCATTTTCCCTACAGCTTGTACACTCTTGAGTCTTGACTTGAACCTCTTTGAGCAATGTTGTTAGGTTCTAAATGTTTAGAACAATTGGCAAATCGTGAACACAAACTTGTCTAGATATAGATCTTAGAGTCTATAGGTTTTATTAGACAATGCTCAAGGTGATTCAAGTCAAGATTCAAGAACATACAAGCTGCAGGAAGAAGACTTCATATTCTGCCTGGTTCGATCGATCGAAGAACAGGCTCGATCGATCGAAAATCGTATCTGCAGAATTTTAAGTCAGCCCAAACAGCAGCTTAAGCCCATTAAGGATTAGGGTTTCAGATCTACTTCTCCCACTATATAAAGGAAACCCTAAGCCATGTTTCTTAGGGCTTTTTGGAGAGAGAGAAGAGAGTGTTTCTTTTGTATCTGGGGTTTTGTACCCAAACCTCTCTAAGGTCTTTGTTGCTCATATTGCTGTTTATGTGAATCTCTTGTGAGATCTTTGATGAGCTTTCCTTCACATAAACTTAGGGTTATCAACATCTTGATAATCATTCAGTTGCAGATTCAAGAACTTAAAGATTAATCAAGTGGGGGTGCTTGTACTTGATTGAAGAATTCAAGAAAGAAGGAGTCCGTGGATTCGGAGCTTGCACGTGGTCGTGTCAGTAAGTTCTACTGGTGGGTAGCATTAGGAAGTCGAGCGGGGAGCTTGTAGTCCTTTTGTATGAACTTCGATTCTTTCATAGTGGATTCAAGTTTGCCTTGAGGATAGGTGGGTAAAATCCTCCCCAGGTTTTTTACCAGCTTGGTTTTCCTGGGTGATCATATCTTGTGTTATTTACTTTTTCGCTGCTATATATTCTTGATATAATTGTTTGATTTTTTAACCTAGAATTGCTTAATTTGACTAAGTAACAACTTGGCTAATTAACTAGGCTACGCAATCTGGTTGGTTTAAGGGGTCTAAATTTTTAACACTGTTAGGTTCTAAATATTTAGAACAATTGGCAAATCGTAAAGTTAGAAGGTACAGAACAAGCTCTGATACCACATGTTGGAAATTTAGACCCTTTAAAACACAACCAGATTGGTTAGCCTAGATTAATTAGCCAAGTTGTTACTTAGTCAAATTAAACAATTCTAGGTTAAAACAATCAAACAATCATATCAAGAATATATAGTAGCGGAAAAGTAAATAACACAAGATATGATCACCCAGGAAAACCAAGCTGGTAAAAAACCTGGGGAGGATTTTACCCACCTATCCTCAAGGCAAACTTGAATCCACTATAAAAGAATCGAAGTTCATACAAAAGGACTACAAGCTCCCCGCTCGACTTCCTAATGCTACCCACCAGTAGAACTTAATGACACGACCACGTGCAAGCTCCGAATCCACGGACTCCTTCTTTCTTGGACTCTTCAATCAAGTACAAGCACCCCCGCTTGATAATCTTTAAGTTCTTGAATCTGCAACTGAATGATTACCAAGATGTTGATAACCCTAAATTTATGTGAAGGAAAGCTCCTCAAAGATCTCACAAGAGATTCACATAAACAGAAATATGAGCAACAAAGACCTTAGAGAGGTTTGGGTACAAACCCTAGATACAAAAGAGACACTCTCTTCTCTCTCTCTAAAAAGCTCTCAAA
>NW_027070312.1:0-61368 GCF_002906115.3 Quercus suber
CCCCCCCCCAATTGGACACGTTTAGAACCATTTTCAGAATATATTATTCTTGAGGTTCATTTTCATCATATTGAATTGCAAAACTAGGCGGCACAAGTGATTGAATTTGTGGTAAATACATCGTAGAAGAAATAGAATTAGATGCCATGCATTAAAAAAAACGAATAAAGAAAGTTAATGAGGAAAGCATACAGCCAATTAAATTACTCAAAATGATTCTACTGACCAAAAAGTGAAGGGGAAAAAAAAAGCTTTACACTTTTTTATTTTTTAGAGAATCAAAGCTTCACACTTTTGATCCGCCAAAATTTGGGCGGTTTGAAGTTTAAAGTTTAAATTCTATTCCTGTATTTTTACTAGTGAATTTGATCCTCATATTTTCAAATTGACTTTAATGTTAACCTCATTATTAAAACAGAGACTGAACATTATTATATGAGAAATGGAAGTTTGCTCACTCATTAAATTTGTTACAATGGACTGTGCTTTAGTGCGTGGATGATGATTATGTTTAATTTTGCACAACCAATTCGAACACCAAACACCTACAAAAAGAAAGAAGAGAACCAAAAAAAAACCTGTCGAGGTGTGCCCTAAAAGAAGTCTGCGATGCTTAGTTAGCAAAGAATTGGACTCATTTTGATATCATGGACAGATTTCTCGGTTAACATTGTCTGCCCACCTTTTGTGTGATGAGGTCCCAATTAAGTGCCTGATTAGTTTCACTCTAATTTGAGTACCAATTATCATATTCTATATATATATAGTATGTATAGATATATATTAGGCATTTTTGTCTCTTTCGGGGGGGGGGGGCTGGATGTTGCGTCGTTTTTATATCTCTATAACTGGTCCCAAAAAGACCATAAATTTGTACAAAAAGGAGTGATGCGGAGAAGTGAGAGAGATCACATGGATGTAGAAATCTAAATTGTATTTTGGATGATGGGTCATGTGGAAAACAAAGTCTCATTTCAGTGTCACTTGTCCCTATTGATTAGGTTCATCCCCACATGCACTCTTGCTCCAAACTATTCATAACATCTCTCTCTCTCTCTATGTATATCTCATGCGGCATGATTTCTTCAAGCTTTACCAACAATTTTTAACCATGTCTGTAATGATTTACAGGCTCTTTAACTTAGCGACATATATGCTTGGACAAAGTTTGGTAATCAACGGGTTTTGGAAGTTGGAAGTGCTTTCATTAAGCTTGTGCGTGACTTTAAGTTTTAGTGTTTACATTGAAGAGCAAGATTATTAGTTTGGACAAGTTGAATGAAGACAGAGATGGGATGTGCTGTGGAAAGCAGGCCAAAATCAGTGAGATACCCAACATGGGAATTTGATTTGTAATGATTTCAAATTGAAACTTGTAGGCACCAAGATCTTAGTGTTGGGAAATCATTTTATGAATACTCAAAATTGCAAAGCTTTAAGCTACATCTACGTTTATTTAGCTGTACGCTGACGAATGTGACTCGTCATTCATCACCACCGTACAAATTTAAAGCAAAATACCCCCAACCACCTCCTAGTGTCCTATAATTAATTGAACAAGAGGAAAAGTGTATTTCATCATGTAATTCAAGTGCTTTTGGAAAATGCAAGCAAGAGAATAAGTGATACATAAGAAAGGTTACTTCCTAAACTAAAATTTCTTTTCCTTTCTATCTTAAATTAAAAAATAAATAAAAAATGGTGCTACCTAACAAATTCATCCCCAAAAATAAAATGGTGCGAAGTATATGTTTGAGAGAGTTTGCTTTTATATTAACTTATTAGGCTTAAAAAATAAATGATCAAAAGTACAATTTTATCTAAGTTGAATAAAAATCTTTAATTTCATTATTATACTATTCATCCAAACCAAGGCTAAATAAACTATGAGAAAATTTAATGAATATTTCAAGAACATTGATTTATGAAATATTTGTAGAGAGAAAAAAAAAAAAAAAAAAAATTAGTTAACCGACACGTAAACTACCTGTAAAGTTTAAGTGCCCAATATAAGAGGGAATACAGGACACGTACTTAATTATAGAGAACTAAATCACATGCACATTGACGTTATCACAAAGTCAAATGACTCAAATCGAACCCTTCTCTACCCTCCTTATCAGTGTTGAGTCAGCAGGAGAAGCTAAAACCACTTATCATCAAGATCAGAATGCATGTGAGTATATTCCATTCCATAATCGTAATTGTCTCGTTTACGAAAAAAATAATAATAATAATGTCGCCGACATGAACACAATTTGGTACGTACGGAACAGTTGGGTACTTAAAAGGTACAGTCTCTTGGAAAAGTTAAACACATGCCAGACCTTTTAATCTAACATGAATTGTATAATGTTCTGTTTGGCAACTCACAGCCGTATAGAAAAAGAAACTATCATGTGAGAAACTTCATTTTTAAACTCTGAAGAAGAAGGACATTAATTAACCACATATTCAAACTAAGAGAGAGAACCTGGTCCATCTAATAAGAAACACTACTTCTTGTTGTGTTATGAAATAATCTGCTACATTATCTTGTAATTTCACTAATTTGTGTGTAGAATCTTTTTTATCCCTATTTTTAATACATCTTGACATTCATTTAACATTTTTTCAATAGTAGATTTAAGTTAGAAACAATAACAATTTAATACCTAAAATTTGTTGTAAAAATATTCTGAACGTAACAGTTTTTAATTTAAAATTAGATTATCCAATTTCAAGTCCAATTTGTCAAGCAAAATTGTTTTAATCCCAATTGAAAGAGATGGTTGGAGTAGTTAAAGCTAGTATCTTACAGGTGCAGCATAGTCACCAACTTTTAAGAACATTGCAGCTCATGATTAGGGGCTATCTTAGTGCGGTGCATCATCCAAGAGTCCTTTAAGTCCACACCTTACATTATTGTTAACAAGATAATCATAGAATCCCATGTGAAATTTGGATCCAAATAGGCGCTTTTATTTAACACTATCTATACACCACCATACACATGCAAAGTCAAACCCTACAAGATGAAATCACTATCCAAGATGACACACACACACACACACAAAATATTAGAAAACCCATACATGTTGTTTTGGATTTATTAGCTTTTATCTTCCTCGAGTTCATTGCCGTGACCAAATTAATTTTTGTTTTCTTTCTTCCTTCATTTATTTTTAGCCATCATGCATGTGCAATGCAACAGTGAGTAAAAATGAAAAGTATATGAAAATAATAATTATATATATATGAGAGAGAGAATTCTGTTCTAGAAAGTTTCTCATTTTGTTTTTTTCATATAATTTGTTAATTTCACTATCATGCTTTGTCACATCTTCCTATTTTTAAAATGCTCCATTATTATGAAGTATGAACTCATAAAAAATAATAAAAGTAAAGAGAAATTCCAACTTCAAAAAGTTAAATAAAATGTAGCCCATTTCAAACTAATGTTGTAAAGTTAAATCGCCATCAAGGGATAGAATAAACTTGTACAAATTTTGTGATGAATCAGAAATTTCATACACTTTCCTTGACCCATATACAAATTTTACTCTCGGTGTGTAATTAGGTAAATGAATAAAAAGAGGAATCACATGCCTATCGGTCTATCACCAACGTGGACATTGTTTCTGGTGGCAATCTTGGTTCACATGTCTTGGCATGCATGGTTGGTGTTGTCTGGTTGAAGTACACTTCATTGCTTTTGCTGATGTGGCCGATTTGCTGGATCTGGTTGGTCAGTGTGTGGACACCCTTTTTAACTTTTTAGGCCTTACGTGTCAAAGTACACCTTACCTTACCTTACCTAACTATTTCAATCTTCATCACCAAGGATTGACTCTTAACACAAGATCTACACCATTGGAAAGACTCTCTCTCTTTTCTTTTTCTTTTTTTTAAGTTAAAAGTTCTTTTAAAAAAAATTGATAATTGGGAAATGGGATGTTAACTTTACATTTTCATTTTATTCAAAATATTAGGAAGTTCTATAAAAAAAAATATATTAGGAAGTATTAATTAAGTTACAAAATTCTTGACATCAAGAAATTAACTAAATGATTTTTAAGATCTCATAATATTTATGAGATTCTGAATTTAAAATATTTTGTCCGGGCCACTCTAATGAATTTCTCTTTGTAATAATTTAGTGTGCATGAGATGGTGGGATTGCACATGCCCAAGCCCAAGAAAATGGCCAGATAGTTGAAAATGTCTGTATATTCTTGTTTATAATTTAAAAAAAAAAAGAAGAAGTTTGATTAATGATCATTGTCAAAGAGAATATTAGCAAAAGAGTGTTGAAAGTGAAAGCAAAACTTGCGCTCCCTATGTGTCTATGTGACACTTGGTCAAATCTTGCATCAAACACATTTTGCCGATTAAAATTTAAAATGACAAGGGAATACAAAAACTTTTATCTGATTGGTTTTTGTTTCTTTTATTTTATTGGAAGAGAATTAGCTTACTGGATGAAACTAGAGCCATTATAGTTGCAAGTTGAGACGGCCTCTAATTAAAAGAAATTTTTTTTTTTTTTTTTATCGCTGGTAATTAAGAATTTAGATATGGATAAGAAAATGACAAAATAATATCTCCGTAAGTAAAGAAAGATACCAAATGCACTTCGTGCAACATATGATACTTTTTTTTCGTTTGGGAATAATTTCTAATTCCTTTTGACTCTGTAATATCATATTTTTATGAATACATTTTAAATTTTAAATTGTAAATACTAACTTAAGGGCCAAATTAGATCATATAAACAATATATTTCAGCAGAAGTAGAAAGTCTTAGGAGATTAAAATAGGGAAAGACATGTGGAGGCATTCGGTGCTGGGTTATAGAATTGAACTAAAGATCAACCAAAACAATAATTCGGTTCACGTGCGAGTTGGGCCATTTTGGATGGACAAATCACAAATGAGAATATGTGAACTATGAACTTCGAATCAAGAGGCACTTTCAACCCTCAAGCTCTATTTGGGCCACTGACTCGAAGCAATGAGATTTAGCGAAGGGCACATGGCATTAGAGGTCATTGATGTGACACCGCCTGAAAACACTGCGGTGGAGTGAGTATTATATTATTATATCTTGTGTGTTTTTTTTTTTTTTTTTTTTTTATCTTGAGCGAACAGCAACATAGAATTCGGTAAGACTCCAATTTAAGGAAAAAAAAAAAAAGTCCTCACTTGAAAATATATATATTTTTTTTTTTAATTTATTTATATATTTTAATTACAAAAAAAATATTTTAAATATTTTTATTGATCAATAAAATATATTAAAAAAGTCACATTGTATCTTAAAATGCAGAATACTGTACAATAATAGTGCACATAACTTAATAGGACAAGACTGTACATAGCACTGTGTAGTCTTGTCCACAAGTCCCAACACATTACAAGGTCTAAGCTAAGCTGGCCTCACACGACTCCACACTAATTAATAAGTTATCACATTTTTTTTAATGCAAACTCTTACTTTATCAATTATTATAAATTATCGTACAAATTAATTATTTGATGTATATTATATCAACTCATTTGTATTATAGTAAAACTAATTTATTAAACCATGTAATAAATTCATTTTTATTTGTACAAATTTAGACTTTAAAGTTAAAAAAAATGATCCACTTAAAATTTTTGCTTAAGGCCTCCAAAATTGTTGAGTTGGCCCTAATGCTAACTCTTCTCTCACATAATAATATCTGCATGTGATAATTTATAGAGTCTAATCCTACTCACCAACTCAATCATAAATTAAGAAACCCAAAAACCCAAAAATAAATAAATAAATCACTTTTACCTTCACTGTGGATGGCTACACCACCACCACCACCACCTACAACTCAGTAGAGTCTATTTGTCGCCAAGTTGATGTCCATACAGAAGCCACTGACTTCCACTTATAACACAACCAACTCGCCTATAGTCCCGTAACCGTTATCAGCTATCTCATCTCCTTTCTCCACTCACCCATTTCCCCTAAACTGGTGGCTTGGTGATTATTCTAATCAAGAGCATAAAAGTTTGAATCTTGAAGCGCTTCACAAATGAGATCAGGGTCACCCATCATCACACTTGGGATTGCTCAATGTGTTTGCGGAACAAATCTAACACCAATTTCACTTGGTTCTTGATGCTTGAAGAGGTCAGTAACATTGGAAATTGAATCAATATCCGAAAAGTAGTGCTCCGTCCATAACAATTTTACAACAAATCTTAAGTAACAGATTATTATAGGTAGGTAAAAAAGTGATGTTGACGGTGAATTCATGTTATAACCAGTAACAACCTAATACTTATAATTTGTTTGGAAAATGTTGTGAACGTAACATTATTCATATTTGAAAATTTGTTGTTTTCTTCATTGTCTAAGTCTTGAATTCGGATAGTCAATTGATGGGGTAAATAGAGATTATAATATCAATTTTCGAAACTGTCTCCATCCTTGACTTGGCGACAAATCGACTCTTAATGAGTTGCAGATTGTTGTGGTGGTAGAGCCATTGGCAATGAGGGTGAAGGTGAATTTTTTGTTTTCAATTTATGACTGGATTAGTGATTAGGATTTGACTCAATATAGTGTCACACATTGCACAATATTATTGAATGGAAGGACTACTGAGCATTGCTGATGTGGTCCTCTCCGTGGAGTGAATAATTTCTCTTTAATCCTTTGCAAAATTACAATTAAATTTGTATATGAAATTAATCAATTATAATTACACATATTATAAAAATATAAATATCTCTTGATTTTTTTAATATTGCAAGTTGAACTCTGTTTAAGGTTAAAGCTATTTAATTACTCTATATTTTTAAAGACTTCCTACATATGCAAATCATGTGAGGTCATGAGACTCAAACATGTGGATAAATATTTTTGAAAAGAATAAAGGATGCCATATTGAAGAACAACCACCAAATCAATAACACCAATGCTGATGTTTCAATTCCAGAGAGTTAAGGAGAAAAAAATGAAATATCACATTAAAACGTGTTGATAAAACAAATATCATATTTTGGAGTGATGCGTAGAGGGCACTTGTATATTTACCTTTTAAGGCAAATTTTTGTGCTTTCAATTAATGATTTTATTATCACAGTTTTCATGCTTCCGAAATTTCATATAATTTGATACGTTAGCATTTTTCAATAGTAGATTCAAGATTAAAATTATAAGCTTCACATCTCAAAATAATTTATGGATGGAGATAAATGACATATATCTTTTTTTTTAATAAAAAGACATAACATTTTTCATTTCTTTATTTTTGTTTTTCCCTTGTGTCACACACATGTACACACATATAAGGTTGGGTTGAAGTTATACTTGCACATGATATAATATTAAATAATATTACATCAATCAATATTTTTTATTAAATATCAATTTTGAAAAATTCACTGTTGGATTACATTTTCTTTTTATACTCTCTGTGCTTTAAATTTTTTTCAAATGATATAAGATTAATAACTACCTCATCTATAAATTGTAGAAATTTCAAGTTTTTGTATTTTAAAATTATGCATAACGTATGACTTTATAGATCAAATGGTAAATGACAATCGATTAGCATGAAATTTAGTATGTGTATTAAGAACATAAATAGATTCTACTCCATATATTTGTGAGTGGATAAGTGGATTCAATAGAAAGTCACAAATAGATTCCCATCTCCCTTGAGTTATCAACTATTGCTTGATCAACGATAAACAACTTAAGGTGAGAAAAAGGGGGAAATGACTAATAACTATACCCCGAATAAACCAGTAAGTTTCATTTTAGGGTAATCTGATGACAAAGTTAGTAGATTTTTAATGAAAAGTTGGCAGATGAGATTTTCTCCCCTCCTTCAAATCTTTAGGCCATGCTGCCCTACTTATACATCTAGGAACCTTCAAGATGGACGGAATAAGCGACAACCATACCCCCTTAATAATCATGAGCACAGTTGGGATGTTCTCAAATAGCATCTTATGAGATTTAACAGTAATTAGGGTGAAATAAATGCAATGATAAATGGGTGACTAACATTGTTGTATGAAAACCTAGTGATATGAAGCTTACCAAATTTGCATTGAACTATTGACTGATCTGAGATGCCACTAATGCGCCAATTAGTCCAGCATTTGGGGTATTCTCTTTACATCTTTCACTCGTTCATATCGTTCAGGTCAAAATTGATCACCCCCCCAATTTAACTTGTATGAAGAATGCTCAGATCAATAGTTGCAATAGTCTTTTTAGATGAACACTTTTCACCTTAAGGTATCACAACTTGGGTTTCAACTTGTGGTCATGACAACCGTTCCTAATTTGATTATCACCCTTATTATTTTGACCTCAAGCAATGTTTGTTCAACAAGTCTATATACACAAAAATTTGACAACTGTTAAGATGGAAAGTTGTCATTAGTAGTTTAAAAAGTAATGTTAGCGAGAATTTAGATGAGATCAATTAAATTGCTCTCCCTTCATCGGTGGAAATTCTGGAAATGGTATCAGCAAGAAGAGCAGCTGTGTTCGCAGCAGAGCTTGGGTTTCAACATGTCATCTTTGAAGGCAATGCTAAAGGGGTGATAAAAGCTCTGTCCATGAGGGATTTTGCTCTTACACCAGCTAGGCACTTAGTTAAAGAGTTCAGGCATATAACAGGTTCCTTAAGAACCTTCTCTCTCTCCTGTACTAGGAGGCAAGGTAACAATTAGACATGACAAAACGGGTCAGACCCGTTTGACCCGACCCGTTTGACCCGTCTCCATTATAGTTTGTCATTCTTTACTTGCCACCTTCATTTTCTCTTCCTACTTTAAACATATCAAAAATTATACCAAGATTAGCTTCTAGAAAGCTGGAATAAGAGTTGCACCAAATTTAAGTATCAAGTGTTTAGTGGTAATTGGTAAGTGGTAATAGTATCACCAATGAAAATCTAATCACAGTTAAGGAACTTAGAAACAATTGACAAATTGCATCTATTTCCAAAAAAAAAAAAAAAAAAACTTGTTTGAAAAATACTGGTCAACTCGACCCGTCCCGTGACCCGTTTGACCCGCGACCCGTTTGACCCGTTTAAAAATGACCCGTTTTGACCCGTGACCCGTTTTGACCAGCGACCCGATTGACCCGACCCGAACCCGACCCGACCCGCCCGTTTTGCCATGTCTAGTAACAATGTTGCTCATGCCTTAGCAAGGAGCGCTATGTGTTCTTTTTCTTTACATGTTTGGATGGAAGATATTCTACCAAACATTTTATATTATGTTGTTGAAGATTTTCCTATTTAATAATAAGCCCTTGGGGGTTGATTCTCAACCCACACATGCGCGCACACACACACACAAAAAGAAGAAGAAGATGAAGATGAGATCAATTAAAAATTTCCAATTTAACTATTATGAAAATTGTTGTGTATGTAACATTACTCATTCATATTATATAATGTGAAATTTGTAAGGCCTAGTGGAGCTTAGTGTTTTTTTTTTTTTTTGACCATGTGGAGCTTAGTGTAGGTAAGTAAATGAATATAACAATAAATGATTTTCATGGAAAGTGAAATAAAGCAGTTGGAATTGGAGGAGAGGGAGAGGGAGATGGGGTGATTGGCATTGCCCAATAATTGTCGAAATAGTAAAAAGACGAAGCACACAATGCAATGGACCCCTGAAAATGCTGTTTTTGTAACCGTAGGCGCCGAACAGTCACAGAGGTGAGAGAGCGGAAAAGAGGAAGAAAGTGCGCGAGGCTCGAGATGGGTCTCCCAATATACGGTTAAAATCCATAGCCCATGACCATGAGCCTATCTATATACGGACAATCAACAATGGTCCCACTGTTTAGTGTTTACGCGTTTATTTCCCATTTTCGTTTTTATTGTCCTCTCTTTTTTTAGCTGAGCCCCTATATCTTCTTCGTTCAATTGGCTACTTGTTACTTTCTCGTTGTGTTTAATAGCAACAGGCAATAGCAAGTGGCTTTGGCACCCGGATTCCCATTTTAATTTAAATTTTTTTTTTTCCTTTTAAAAGTTGTATTGAAGAAAAATTTTATTAATATTTTTGGAAGAAGAAGATAAAACAATAAAAGGAAAAGATGCGATCTTGATCAAATTACAGCCATTTGTAATGAGATTGCTTGTGATTGAAGCAAAGGGGCTTCAAGTTGGGTTTCTCATAAGTCAGAACAATTAAGCTAATTTGGGAAATGTGAATAGGACTCTTCAACGGAAATATGCATCTGTTCTTTTGTAGTTGATCGAATGAACTATGGACCTACTTAGTCTGTGAGTTACAATTTGAATTTATCCCATATCCAACAAGTTGAGAGCAAGTTTATGTGGTTGAGATTTGGAGAGAAAATACTATAATATAAGCAATAAATTTTGATAAAATTATTGAACTAGGGAGATACTGCACAATTGACCTCAATTACGTGGCTTATTATTGGCTTTACTTTACCCTTTCAAATTTTGAAATCGCCATTATAGTTAATTGATTTTAATTTAAAAAAATGTAACCTTTTTTTTTTTTTTTTTTTTTTGCATAGGTAAAAGTGAGTGTGATGTTGTAAATCTTGTATTTTTTTTATATTTAGTTAGTGTCTTGTAAATCTTCTTATTGTGTGATGTTATATTGATGTTTAAGACTTAAGAGTTAAGACTAAATGATTTGTATTATTTGATATTTAGTTATTTATTTATTAGAATTGACAATTTTATGTTCAACAAGGATATATATAAATTATTTTTTAAGAACCCCGAAACACCCTGAAACGGTACACCGAAATCGGCCGGTACCGAAATATTCCATTCCACTGGACAAACCGAAACGGGGTCCGAAACGGTATTAATAACAATGGTCTTCCCCAAAAAAAGATCTCAACTTTCTAGTTTCTACCCCTATGGTATTAAAAAAATAAAAATCCTAAAATAGTTATGGTCTTTATAAACAGTTATAGTAGTACATTATAAAGGAAAGTTATTAAAGCATTCACATTGAGAATATCATGTGCCATATGACATGTTCGATTTAGCATAAAAGCCCAAAAACTCCATTGTACCTGGAATTGTAAATGTAGACTATTACAAAAAAAAAATTTGCAATTGTGCTAGCGTGATTTAAATGTAGAATCGCACTGTAACTCAACTATAAAAATAATAATATTATTTTATTCATTTTCTCTCTCATCTATCTCCCGACTCTCCCACTCTCTCAACTCTGTCTCCCACGTCTCTCACTCTTTCAAATTTCTCCCTCTCCCTTTGCTCTCCCTCAGGCCACCATTGGCCACCATCGCCCAGCAACGCCAAGCCCAGGTCACGTCTCGATGTTTTGCTCTGATGTGGCTTCAATGTTTTGCTTCGATGTGGTGCTGTTTGCTCCAATGGGTCGTTGGTCAGGTCGTGGGTTTGGATAGGTGGATTGGTGTATCATGGGTCAGGTGGTGGCATGGGTTTGGAACAGTTGTGGCTGGTGGGTTTGGATTGTGGAGATTGGTGGATTTGGATCGGTGGAGATTGGTGGGTTTCTGGGTTTGGATCGGTGTTGTGTATGTGGTTCCATTGGTAGCTCCGATGGTGATTTTTTTTTTTTTTTTGCTTGGTTTGATGGTGGCTTCAATGGAGGGGTTTTGGCTTGGTTTGAATTGATGTTTTATAGGTTTTTATTTTTTATTTATTTATGTGGTTTTGGTTTGATGGTCTGGTGGTTGGTGCTGGGATATGTGGAGGTGACTGTGTATTGGTGGTGGCTATGAGAGTGACTGTGTGTTGAACTATTTTAGTTTTATTTGTTGTGGCAGCTGCTAGAGGTTAAGGGAGAAAGAGACGAAAAGGAAGAAAAAAAAAAGGTATAAAGTAGAATATTTAAATAAAATGAGAAAAAAATAAAATTATAGGATGTTAGATGTATTATAAAATAATATAATATAATTGATAAAGTAATTTTTTGAGATGGTAAAATAGGATGAGATAGAATTTTAGAATGTGAATGTTCTAAGAGTACTAAAAAATAACTCACATTAGAAGATGTTTATCCTTGATTGACTAAGATTAATACTAAATAATAACAGTATACTTAGAATTATATATACAATTATGAAAAAGTTTTAATGATCATGAATAGTTGATTACTTTACTATAATTTAGCCTGACAATTTATCTAGAGGACAATTTTGCTTTAAAAAAACAAAAAACTTTTTTTAACTACAGAAAATAGATATGAGAGAGAGAGAGAGAGAGAGAGAGAGAGAGGCAAGCAAAGAGCATTAAATATGCGGTAATAATTCGACCCATAATTAAAAAATAAAATAAATAAAATTCAGATCCCTCTGACTCCGCCACTAGTGAATTGATTCCCCAAACCCTCAGCTTCTCCATAAATACCCCCCCATTCTCATTCCTCTTTCCAATCGCCTCAACCATACACAACACATTAACATCTCTCTCTCTCTCTCTCTCAAAAGCACACAAATGGCTTCCGTGACCATGCCCTGCATTGCTATTGCTTCGCTTCTCTCGCTTTTTGCTCTGGCTAACGCTAAAATCCCAGGGATTTACAGCGGTGGAACATGGGAGAGTGCCCACGCTACATTCTACGGTGGCAGCGACGCATCTGGAACTATGGGTACTCTGTCCAAAAATACACTCTGCATTGTACTTTTCATTTCTTCATTTTCTGCACAAATCCCACTTGCAAAAACATGCAAAACAAACCCCATTAATCCATTTTTACCACCAACATTTTCATTACTCTGTTTAGCAACTTTACAGTTACATGTGTAATTTATCAAGTTTAGCACGAACCTACGTTAGAATGAAACAAAAACAGTAACGGTTTTTTTCTTTTTGTTATTAGGTGGTGCTTGTGGGTACGGAAATCTGTACAGCCAAGGCTACGGAGTGAACACGGCGGCACTGAGCACAGCACTTTTCAACAATGGCCTGAGCTGCGGTGCGTGCTTTGAGATCAAGTGCAACGAGGACCCAAGGTGGTGCAACCCTGGCAACCCTTCCATCTAGCACAGCACTTTTCAACAATGGCCTGAGCTGCGGTGCGTGCTTTGAGATCAAGTGCAACGAGGACCCAAGGTGGTGCAACCCTGGCAACCCTTCCATCATAGTCACTGCCACCAACTTTTGCCCTCCCAACTTTGCTCTTCCAAGTGACAATGGCGGCTGGTGCAACCCTCCTAGGCCTCACTTCGACCTCGCCATGCCCATGTTCCTCAAGATCGCCGAGTACCGTGCCGGGATCGTCCCCGTCTCTTACCGCCGGTGAGTCAACCTCTCTCTCTCTCTCTCTCTCGGCCTTTTTTACCTTTTGCTTTCAGGCCAAGTATACTGTTCTTTTGTCAAACGGTTCTTTATTACTTGAGTTGACTGATATGCCCCTTTTTTTTTCCTCAAATCCAATATTAATGTTCATTTTAGGTTTTTTTTTTTGTTTTTCTCGGGAAACAAACGAGAGCCTTTAACAGAATCTCGGCACTAGTGACAGTCTTTGTTGAGAATCTATTCAGTTTTTCGTCGTTTTACCTTTTCCCAACGGAAATCAGGTCTTAAGGCACCGTTTGCTGCGAGAAATTATAAGATCCACGTAGAATGGTTTGTTATTTTACCTAAAAAAATCTTTCGTTTGTCTAAAATTGTTAGTTAAAAAATTTTTTTAAATAAGAATTAATTATAAACTTAGAAATTTTAAACAATCGGTAGTTTTTTTAGTAGAATGATAAAAGAGTGACGGAGTCTACCAAAGACTAATTTCTCGTTTACTATGCTTACGTAAATACATATTTTTAATTTTTAAATAATATTATACATATTTTTACATATTTAAATTTTTCACACATACATATTTATTTAATAAATACTTATTTTTAATTTTTAAATATTATTTATCACACTTTTTCACTCAATCGCACGTATTTTCACACATTTTTAAATATAGATTTTCAGTTCTTAATTTCATGTAACAAACATACTCTAAAATTCCTCGAACATTTTGCGCACTTTCGGTGGCTTGACATGGCCTGTTGGTACATAATGACGAAATTACCGACACTTTTTCACAAATCTTATTATCATGCCAAAGAGAACAAATTACAATTTCCAAAGGTAGGAGGAGGGTATTTTCGGTAATTTGCAGAAGCCAGAATCAGGACCATTCCGTAATAGTAGTAATATTTAATGGAATTTATTTTCGCTGCAAATCAGGATAGGGCCGTGCTTTTAATTAAAGAGTCAGAAAAATCCTCGACATATTTCACGTTGTCCCATGCTTATGTGACTCGTGAATGCGAAAAGTTCACAGCTTTTCCTTTTGGGACTGCGTTTTTTTTTGTTTTTCTCGGGAAACAAACGAGAGCCTTTAACAGAATCTCGGCACTAGTGACAGTCTTTGTTGAGAATCTATTCAGTTTTTCGTCGTTTTACCTTTTTCCAACGGAAATCAGGTCTTAAGGCACCGTTTGCTGCGAGAAATTATAAGATCCACGTAGAATGGTTTATTATTTTACTAAAAAAAAAATCTTTCGTATGTCTAAAATTGTTAGTTAGGAAATTTTTTTAAATAGGAATTAATTATAAACTCAGGAATTTTAAACAAACGGTAGTTTTTTTAGTAGAATGATAAAGGAGTGACGTAGTCTACCAAAGGACTCTATAATTTCTCGTTTACTACGCTTATGCAAACACATATTTTTAATTTTTAAATAATATTATACATATTTTTACACATTTAAACTTTTCACACATACATATTTATTTAATAAATACATATTTTTAATTTTTAAATATTATTTATCACACTTTTTCTCAATCACATATTTTCACACATATTTTTAAATATAGATTTTCAGTTCTTAACTTCATGTAACAAACATACTCTAAAATTCCTCGAACATTTTGCGCACTTTCGGTGGCTTGACATGGCCTGTTGGTACATAATGACGAAATTACCGACACTTTTTTCACAAATCTTATTATCATGCCAAAAAGAACAAATTACAATTTCCAAAGGTAGGAGGAGGGTATTTTCGGTAATTTGCAGAAGCCAGAATCAGGACCATTCCGTAATAGTAGTAATATTTAATGGAATTTATTTTCTCTGCAAATCAGGATAGGGCCGTGCTTTTAATTAAAGAGTCAGAAAAATCCTCGACATATTTCACGTTGTCCCATGCTTATGTGACTCGTGAATGCGAAAAGTTCACAGCTTTTCCTTTTGGGACTGCGTACCAGTCCCTTCCTACCTTTTATTTTTACTAATTACCTGAAATTCCCAGTCAAACCTTGGGTTTTTCACCTTCCCAAAAGTGACCCTTCAATCATCCACCCTAATCACAACTAGTAGTATTTTAATGGGTCCCTTTTATAGAATAAAACTGTTTGACCCCAGAGACTAGAGCGCTGACCCATTTAATTATGAGAAATGTTAACAAATTATAAGTGCGAATTAGAATCATTAAGATTTGCTTATATATGTTAGAGTTATGTAGTAGTGTTATAATGTTTGTTATTTGGGAATACAGGGTCCCATGCAGGAAGCTAGGGGGAATCAGATTCACAATCAACGGTTTCCGATACTTCAACCTGGTATTGGTGACGAACGTGGCAGGAGCAGGGGACATAGTGAGGGTGAGCATAAAAGGAGCAAACACAGAATGGATGAGCATGAGCCGTAACTGGGGCCAGAACTGGCAATCCAACGCGGTTTTGGTGGGCCAGAGTCTTTCATTCAGGGTCACGGGAAGTGATAGGCGTACCTCTACCTCTCACAACGTGGCGCCAGCTAATTGGCAGTTCGGTCAGACTTTCACGGGAAAGAATTTCCGTGTCTAATTAACTTTCATGGATTTCAAATTTCCCGCCTTCAATTTCTTTCCCTCTATTTTCCCGGGAAAATTTTGAAGTTAATGGTGGGAGAGAGACTGAGCGAATTAATTAATAGTATAATAGTTGGGACTTGGGTGTATTGGGCTTTTTGATAGGATGGATATTAACGGAAAAAGAGGGTCAAATAGGTATGATTGAAAGTCACTATTATTCCTCACCATATAAAAAAAGTGACTTAGTGGTGACTTTCTCTTTTTTATTTTACTTTTATGTTTCTTTACTCTTTTTTTTTTTTTTTAATTGACTTAAAGGTGGTGGTGTCTATGTTAGTGGAGCTGGTTAGTTTAAAATCCAGCATTTGGTAAAAGTTGTAAGGTCTGAAGTGGCTGCAATTGCAAAACATGTAGCCCGCAGCTCTAATTATATATATTCTTGTTATCATATATATAATCATATAATTGTGGTATTTTATGTGTATTTTTATTGCTTGTTGCATTAACTATTTGATAACTTGGTTGTTTGAAAATTATGCCTACCAAAATGTTTTGCAGAGAAATGAAAGTTAAAATATAAACCAACATGAATGTAATGCGGTTGTAGTCATAGATTATACAGCTACTTGTTGTAATTGTACATGTAAATAATGTTGATGTATTAAATTTAGTTTGTACCATAAAGAAAGTGAAATTATGAACTTTGCAATAACCATAACGTAGTGGTTCATTATTTAATACGGGAATACATGGTTATAAAGGCAAAGGTAAGGCGCGGGTGCCAAGAGAAACGCGTAATATTTCATTTTCAACGCATTAACCAGACTCTTTTTTTTAATCCCATTCAAGATGGCATTACTCAATTTGATGGAACAGGCGCAGCTACAAATTTTGTCAGCAAGCATAGATGTTCATTTCAAAACATATGGTTGAATAGCCCATGCCGGGTCAGGTTTGTACCAAAATTATTAAGATTTGATAGGATCGGTTTTTTATTTTTATTTTTTTATTTTTTTTTATGTTAAAAAAAAAAAAAAAAAACCCTTCTTTATGGGGTGATTTGATTTTGATAATCATAAATTCAATTGTACCAAAATCAAAAGACTTCTTTTGGTTTTGTTACATTGCTCCAATTTTATCCTTTTCCGCATCTAATGGAGTTTAATGACATGTCTAACAGAATGCTGACATATGTATCACATTAAATGATCCAATTAATACCACCATACATCCATGGTGATATGGTCACTTCACAAGTATAAGTGCTTGTGGAGTGCACAGGACAATGTCAGAATTCAAGTTTTCTCAAGAGAGCTTTCACATACATATACACTTAGATTAAGTTAGAATAAAATTTTTATTTTGTATATAAAAAAAGATTAATGATCCAATTAACATAAAAATTAAGGGTGTATTTGGTAAATTACAAATAATCCAAATATGCAAACTTTTAATATGCATATACAAATTATAAAAAATAAAAATTTATTAGGAAATAAACCTTTCTATCAAATATTAAAATATTCTTAAGTTTTATTTTTAAAATATTTCTTCAATATTGATCTTTATGCTTTATTACAACTTACAACTATATGTTTAGTTATTTCATTATAACACATTTTATTCAATATAATAAAGATTATCATTCACGTCATAATCTTTATTCAATATATCAAACTAAACCTGCCCTTATTTAAAATGACCACCTCTTAATAATTTTTTTTAGGAACACCTCTCATCAATCACTTAGATGGCATTTCTCTTTCCTTTTTTTTTCTCCTCCACTTTCATTTTCCTTAATATTTTCTTCTTCATTCGTGAATTTGATTTTGAATTCGTGATTTTAGGGATTTTGAAATCCCAATTCAATTTAGATGGACTTTTTTAAGTCTAGTTGGCTATTCATGGGGCAACCTAATGGTATAAGAATAATTTTATTTTTATTTTTATTTTGACCATTAGTCACATCAGTATTTTCAATTTATTACTTAATGAAATAGACTATTATGACACAACACTAAAGTGACATTTGAAACATTAGGAACAATTGACACATAGTATAAATGTTAGGGTCCAAAATAGTAATTTAGCCAAACCATATTGTAAGCCTATTTTTCACACACAATTTTTTTTTTTTTTTTTAAATTTTGAGTTGTTAAAACTTCAAATACAAATATTATTTATTATTATTATAATCTAATTTTTTATCACACTTTGTACAAAACTAACCATGCTCTATGCAAGGGAAAAAAATAGTAGTGATTTATTGTAAGTTTGAAACTGCTTTCAACTATTTAAGTCAAATAGATTTGTGGGGGTAAAAAAGAATCAATAATTAATTTATGAAAGGAAAAAGGTAAGAAATTACACAATGGGAGACCTAAACAGCAAATTGTAAGATAATAAGAAAAAAAAAAGGCTGTTATTGATATAAGAATAACTATCCTGAGGTTACGAAGGATGGGATTGAAAGCTAAAAACTTAGTCCTATTTTGCTGGTACAACTCTCTCTTTTATTCTTTTTTAAATCTTTTCTCTCAAATTTTCTTGAATCTCCTTTCCTGTTGCACCTCCCCTCTTTTTATAAACCATTTTCCCATCTTTCTCTCTCTCCAGCTGTCTTGTTCCTAGTTGAATTTGGGAGATACTTGTCTCATCACCCCTCAGTTCAGTCATTCTTTCATCATGAAATAGGACTTTGGGAGAGAGGGGGGGGGGGGGGGGTTCACTATTCAAGCCAGTCAATTAGCATTTAATGTGGAAGAGGTTAGATGAAAATGTCTCAATAATGCGGAGGTGACTGCCCCAGTGGTTCTTATCTCTTCATGGCGTTTTCCGAGGTAAGCTTGATGAAAGGTGGCACCTTGGTCCAGAGGGGAACTAATCGCCCATGGTTCCTTGCATACCTGATATGGGAAAGGTTTTGCTTATTACCTCGATAGTGGACTTTCCTAATGGTGGTTGGTCCAAACTTCCACAAGATTCGTCTTGGAGAGTTATCTTTCATTCCATAGGCCTCTTTACTCATATTCACACCCTTGAACCGGACCATCTTTTAAGAAATGATTTGCTGGGCTCTTGGCTCTCAGCCTGAACTCATGTTCATCCCCTTGCTTATTACCTCGGTAGTGGACTTTGGTAATAGTGGTTGGTCCAAACCTCTACGAGATCCGCCTCGGAAAGTTATCTTTCATTCCATAAGCCTCTTTATTCATATTCATGCCCTGGACCAAGCTCATCTTTTAAGAAATAATCTGTTGAGCCCTTGGCTCTTTGTCCCAACTGATGCTCATCCTTCCACAAAATATAAATAGTAAGAGAGTTTTTGCCAACAAATTTATGATCAATATAGGAAAATCTATGTTTTAACCAATCAAGTAAAACCAGTACCCAATCTCTTTTTTTTTTTTTTTTGATAAGACCCAATCTCTTTTTTAACGAATTAGGTTTTGGACTGACCCATTTTCTATGTGTCAGAATCACTCAATCCTTTTATCAAAAATTTTTCTTTGAATTCATACGGATTGACAGGTTTAAACAATTAAAGTTCAATTTTGATAGGACCAATCAACTATTCTTTCATTTGTTTTGAGCGTACTTTCTTTCTCCTTTTTTGATAAGAGCGTACTTTCTATTCTTCGTTCATATAGAGAGGTGATATTTTTATTTTTTTTGCCGAAAGGAAAGTGATAATTTGATTAAGATGTATGTTTTTTTAAAATTGACAAGAAACGTGGCAAAGGAGAGAAGAAAAAGAAAAGAAAAAACGTATAAAGTGAACATATTTACCACCGCTGCACCGCATTCCTTAGGCAACAATGTTTGGACCACAATAAAATCCATAATTCTTGCTGCAGCTCACCACTTACAAATTATGAGTAATGGAGGTGTGATTCACATGAACCCATCACTTACCATTCGCTATGTGATGTGTTGTAATAAAAATTGTGTAATTTATTGTGATTTTAGCAATTTTATTTCTTAGGCAAATTGGTACATTCTTTAGCACAAAGAGCGTCGGCCTTCAGGTTTTGGGAGATAAGGATTTAAGCTGTGGGCAAAGTAACTAGTAATAATATATATATATATATATATTTTGAGAAGAATAATATTTCAAATCATTATAAATTTTTTTTTTAAAAAAATCAAGAATTGGTGTATGATGGCTCGTCCTTTCATTGATTGAATTTTTATTTTTTTTAAAAAATAAAATGGGGTTTTGATTTTTTTTTTCTCTTTCTACTAGGAGCAAAATTAGTGATAATATTTATAATAAAAAAAAGTCTTTGAAAAAAAGAAAAGAAAGAATGTATATAATTTTCCAATCACAAAAGAAAGATGATGGGGAAAGATAGTGATAGCAGGCATCTGGTGCTGGTTGTACAGAGACCTCTCACTTGTCGGTGGGGGATGTTCAGGACAGCATGTGCATGCGACGCACCACTGGCACTGAGTTGTCTTCCTCGATCACTTTTTTTTTTTTTGTTGGTTAAATGCCTCTTTGCACAGCATCACTACTGCTCTTATTTTTCTGGTACTTGACATCTCCCATTCAACAAGTTTCCAGAGTTTAGGAAGCTACCCCCACAAAAAGTTAAAGGATTTTAAAGAAAATCTTATCCCTTCACACGTATTTGTTTTTACTCTTTTTTGGGGTTTTTAGGTAGTAGAAAAACTTAACAAGATTAGGGTTTATCGTTGAGAATTAAATAAACTTGGTATCTTGAAAAATGTGCCCACCATATTCACCACATGGTTTTTGATGGTTAATTGGCTTAAATGCCTTCAACTTCACTCTCCAATGGCATTCAAGACTACTATTTTTTATCAATGTGGTGTGTGTTTTGCCGCTTTAAATGAATTCCTAGGCATCCCATTTTCGAAAAATGTATAGGCTTTTAGTGGATAGAAACCTTCTTTCTCTAAACATCTAAACTTTATTCTCATAAGTCACATTTTAGATAAATAAATATATTTTAATATTAATTTGATTTTAGATAACCAAAAGTATTGTAATTCAACTAGTTGGTACATTATAGTATTTTTAATAAAAACATCCAAAATTCAAATCTCTATCATCCCCAACTATTTATGTATAGACAAAAAAAGAGTTAAAATTGTCTTTGTTGTGAAAGTTGAAGTTACTATTAAGTTATTTTACTATTAAGTGAAGTTGCAAACTTGCAATAGTGTTTTTGATAGATCAAGTTCTATTGTGTTTAATAGAAATATATGAATTTAAATATAAAAACTTTAAAAAAGAAAAAATAGCTAAATCTCAAGAAGAATCTCTTGATAAATTTGATACTAGTAATACACAAACACACATATATATATTTAAAACGAAAACTTTAGGTGAAAATATTGATGCTTTATATTTATTTTGAAAACTAAATATTAATTTGAAAGAAGTTTTACCAAAAAAAAAAAAACCTCCAATTGACGAACTAATTATATAAACGGTTTAGATTCTTTTCTAAATGTTTTCATTGCATATGGAAGCAAACTAACACAACCTATTACAAACTTACTATTACTTTTATGTAAAGAAAATTTTCAAAATAAAATTGAAAAAATTCTACCTAAGATCAATTATATCATCAAAAATATTAAGTGGATTAGCTACATTGTCAATCAAAAATGATGTATTTGCAGAACCTGATTAAAAAACTTAATTATTAATTCTGTATCTTAAAAAAATGGGAAAATTGGATTTTAAATTGTTAAAGATTATAATATAGAAAGTTATATATAAATTCATTAATTGATATTTAAATAAATAATAAAATCACCCTTAAATTTATCGTCATTTTAGGCCTCAAATTGTATAAAGCCAACATTGTCACCAATAAAGGAAAATGAGAGAGAGTTGCTCCAAATAGTTGTTAGGTTATGCGAAAAGGAAAGTGATTAATGTATCAAGTAAGGAAGAATAAATTGATTTAAATAAATGGAATGAGTGAAAAGAGGTAGAGAAAAACCTAAAAAGCCACTATTAGAAATCATTAAAATGTAAAAAAAAAAAAAAACCTCCAATTGACGAACTAATTATATAAACGGTTTAGATTCTTTTCTAAATGTTTTCATTGCATATGGAAGTAAACTAACACAACCTATTACAAACTTACTATTACTTTTATGTAAAGAAAATTTTCAAAATAAAATTGAAAAAATTCTACCTAAGATCAATTATACCATCAAAAATATTAAGTGGATTAGCTACATTGTCAATCAAAAATGATATATTTGCAGAACCTGATTAAAAAACTTAATTATTAATTCTGTATCTTAAAAAAAAGGGGAAAATTGGATTTTAAATTGTTAAAGATTATAATATAGAAAGTTATATATAAATTCATTAATTGATATTTAAATAAATAATAAAATCACCCTTAAATTTATCGTCATTTTAGGCCTCAAATTGTATAAAGCCAACATTGTCACCAATAAAGGAAAATGAGAGAGAGTTGCTCCAAATAGTTGTTAGGTTATGCGAAAAGGAAAGTGATTAATGTATCAAGTAAGGAAGAATAAATTGATTTAAATAAATGGAATGAGTGAAAAGAGGTAGAGAAAAACCTAAAAAGCCACTATTAGAAATCATTAAAATGGCATGTCATTAGGCAAATAACAGAGAGTATAATCTTGGATATTTTAAAGAGTAATGTTACAACCACAACTTACTCATATGGCAAGTTGTGAGTGGCGGAGTTGTGGACTCACATGGATCTACTACTTTTACTCCACTACTCACGACTTATCATATGAGCAAGTTGTGACAAAAGTTGTGGTCCTAACATTTTCCTATGATAAAATGAAAAATAAAAATATATATGATCAATTTCCAAAAAAATAAATAAATAATGGAAGTTGAAAAAAATGACATTAATTAAAAAGATAACAAAAAAGATGATTTTTGAATATGATATAATGACTAAAAATAAATACATGGTCTATTTGGATTAATACGTGGAGAATTCATATTTTCATAATCCACCCTAAAGATTGGAGACTACAACTTTGTTATTGTCAATAAAAGTTTGAAGTTAGAAGCCAAATATCCAAATCAATGACCATGCTTGGAAACATGCTTCCCTCAATGGTCTACACATTATAAAGGAACATTGATGCATGTCACGCTTATATGCACATCTGCTTTCCAATGCAACCAAAATTTATTTGTCTTGTCATGGGAAAATTGGATTTTAAATTGTTAAAGATTATAATATAGAAAGTTATATATAAATTCATTAATTGATATTTAAATAAATAATAAAATCACCCTTAAATTTATCGTCATTTTAGGCCTCAAATTGTATAAAGCCAACATTGTCACCAATAAAGGAAAATGAGAGAGAGTTGCTCCAAATAGTTGTTAGGTTATGCGAAAAGGAAAGTGATTAATGTATCAAGTAAGGAAGAATAAATTGATTTAAATAAATGGAATGAGTGAAAAGAGGTAGAGAAAAACCTAAAAAGCCACTATTAGAAATCATTAAAATGCCATGTCATTAGGCAAATAATAGAGAGTATAATCTGGGATATTTTAAAGAGTAATGTTACAACCACAACTTACTCATATGGCAAGTTGTGAGTGGCGGAGTTGTGGATTCACATGGATCCGCTGCTTTTACTCCACTACTCACGACTTATCATATGAGCAAGTTGTGGCAAAAGTTGTGATCCTAACATTTTTCTATGATAAAATGAAAAATAAAAATATATATGATCAATTACCAAAAAAATAAATAAATAATGGAAGTTGAAAAAAATGACATTAATTAAAAAGATAACAAAAAAGATGATTTTTGAATATGATATAATGACTAAAAATAAATACATGGTCTATTTGGATTAATACGTGGAGAATTCATATTTTCATAATCCACCCTAAAGATTGGAGACTACAACTTTGTTATTGTCAATAAAAGTTTGAAGTTAGAAGCCAAATATCCAAATCAATGACCATGCTTGGAAACATGCTTCCCTCAATGGTCTACACATTATAAAGGAACATTGATGCATGTCACGCTTATATGCACATCTGCTTTCCAATGCAACCAAAATTTATTTGTCTTGTCAAGTTGGCCACTGAAAGTCTGTCTATTTCAAAGTCTGGCAACACAAAACAAACCAAGCTGCCACATCCAAAAGTAGTGTGCTATTCCGTTCATGAATTGGATCCAATAACAGCAAGAATGCATCTTTGGGTTTATGGCCTTCACAAGGACATAGTGCTTGTCTTATGAGGAAATCTTAGGCCGGTGTTAGCTAGGTTCTATCTTCTAGCCCCAAAGAAGAAAAACTTATCTGGTCTGTAAGAAAAAAGAGTGGAATCTATACCTTATCCTAAAAGAAAAAACAACTAACTTTCGGAAGGAAACAACAGAATTGGGGGACCTACTTCAGCCTTGCTTTTATAAACCTAGTAGGATTGATGTAAGAAATTCACAAATTTTGTTATAATTTTTTTTTTTAATGACAGATTGTGACTGATTGTCTGTCACTTTTATATAAATATGTCTTTTTTTTTTCATAGTTTGTTAGGTGGAAAGTGATGGCAAAAATTGTGTATTTGTTAGAGGAGGATTAACATGTAAAGAAATTTTTTTATAGTTGAGATGATCCTTTTATGTTTCCACTTACAAGTAGTGTAAACGGATTTCATGAAGGAGAGATTAATAGTTAGAATCTTCTCCCTTTTCCTTTCCTTTAGACCAAAACTCACTTATAAAATTAAATTAAAAAAATTAATAGAATCTTTCACAAATGGGTTTTGAGCTTTATAGAGGTTGACAACGGAACCTGATAAATAACAAATCATTCATATCATCCTTGGAATGGGAATCTTTCTAAAGGATGCTATTAATTTGCAGGTACATTTATGTAATACACACCTTTAAAGTGGGGTAGTAATTGCAACCACACTCCCAGTGGGGTTTGCCTCTTGATTTTATCCCTGAAGAATGATAGTTGTAATAGTTGGTAAGTCTTACATTTGAGTGGTTGTTGTGAAATTACAACTTCAAGGAAAGCAAAAAAAAATAGTAAGTCATAATTTCACAACAATTTCAAGGAAAACAAAAAAATAGTAGTAAAAATATTGAACAGAAAAACGAGAATGAGGCGCCGTCTGTGGGAATCGAACCCACGACCACGTGGTTAAAAGCCACGCGCTCTACCGGCTGAGCTAAGACGGCTACTTGATTTTTTATTTCGAAATATGTCTAATAAACCTATGTTTCTCATCTTTTTCCGGCTTATTTTCGACTACTAGTACTCCACTAGGCCTCTGTGAAGAAGCTTGTTGCCACTTTTTCTTTCCTTTGTAAAACAGAAAAACTATACATAATTAGTTAAAAGGATGTGACGTATCAGAGAAGGTCTCCCTCAATAAATTTAAAGTCTAAGTTGATAATTTTATATAATTTTTTAAATTAGTAGTATTGCATCTCAATATAAAATTTAAATACTTTTCATTTCTTGAGATGTAAAATTATTAATTAATTTTTGTATTCAAATTTTATTAAACATGTCATTTTTTTATTGATAATATAACTAATTCAATTAATCTAAAGTATGATGTTATCAATTTTAATTTAAAATAAATTATTTGTGTCTACACAATTATTGGCATGAGGATTTTATATACACATAGGATTTAAGTTACACCTAGTGTAACTTTAAATAATATTACACTACTCAATATTTTTCAATTAAATACAAATTTTAACAAATCCAACGTTGGATTATATTATTTTCATATATTCTCCATGCTTGTGAAATTTCAAGATGATTAAATATCAATAATCATATCATCAATCAATTGTTTAAATTCAAGTTTTTGTAATTTAAAATATTGAATAAAATATGATTTTATAAATCGAATAATAAATAACAACTGATTGATATAAATATTGGTATGCATGCATGTTAAGAAAATATAATCCAACGGTAAAATTTTTAAAATATGAATTCAATAACAAGTTATTGGGTGGTGTAATATTACTTAAAGTTACAAAAGGTGTAACTTGAACCTAACCTTTATAAAGTTTTCCGACGAAGATTTACTTGAAATCCACCCGATCCGCGCAAAATATCACCGGATTTGGCGAGATCTGTGCCAGATCTGGGGGAGATCTCACCAAATTTGGCAAGATCTCAACAAATCTAGTAAGGACTTACTGTATTTGACGAAGATTTAGTCTAGATTCAGGCAGTTTCTGTCGTTGCTCAACCTTTCTTTACAAATATCAGTTTGGATTGACCCAATCACCATCCAATGAGTTAACCGAACGAACCGATTGCCTCGCTGATTGATGGTGGGTCTGAAAATCCACAGCCTGAGTCAGTCGGGTCAATTGCAGGTTAGGCACAAACCTAACCTAGACCAACTTGTGGACACCTCTAATTCACTCACAAGATAGTCTTTTTATAATATAATAATGGGTTAGGGCTTTTTTTTATTGGGGGCTAAGTCCTAAGTGACCTACCTTTTAAGCCGTCTAATTTGAGAAGTAAATGAAAATCCCTTTGATAAAGGGTTGGTGGTCAAGAAAATAGAGAGATAGAAAAAGATAAGAGATGAAGTCGATGCAATATTTTTTGCCTTCTCACCATTATAAAAAGTAAGAGGAAAGAAAGAAGAGTTTATTGGTCAATGTGGCAGGTGACCTAGTAGTCGAGACGTTAGGCTAGCAAGACTTCACTTTGTGGGGTGTCTTAAGTTCAAGTTACCCCTCCCCCATTAGTGGGCCCATCTCTCTCTCTCTGCTGCCATGTGCGTGTAGGGGTCACTCTATCCCCTTACACATCTTTTCTCTACTAAAAAAAAGTTTATTAAAATCTGTTTTAAAATTTTTAAACCTATCAATGATCAAACCTTATGCACCTAATCAACATTTGAAGTAGATTATTGTGGGCGTCAATTACCACTTAAAAAAAAGACTTAAGAACTGTGTAGGGGATTGTGACGGTTGACAAACACAATTTATTTATTAAAAATATAAGGGGGAAGACTCCACAATAGGAAACTCAAACAAATGATTTAAACCAATGGGGGCTTGGCTAAGTGGGTAAAGTTCATTCGCTTCGTGCACCACACCTAAATTCGAATCCAGCTACCTGCAGGAGTCCGTTGGTGGGCATTCTTGGTGGGGTAACTCCCCACACAGAGGTACAGGAGGCTGCCCCTCCTGAGGCCTTTGGCACCCTACCTGGGGGTGTAATATAACCATAAAGCCCCCATTTTTTTTTACCAAAAAAAAAAAAAATGATTTATCAAACAAGACTTATATTCATATTGAAGCATGCTCATTAGAATGGAAAAACCACTTTTTCTTGTGGTATTGAACTGTAATAGACAAGAATTTCTTTCTACTTTCTCTCTTCTTTTTTTCTCTCTCCTTTTTCTTTCGATCCCTTTCCATTTGCTAGTCCCCCTCTTTTTACAGACATATTCTTTGCCCTTATGCTCCTAGCTGTCCTATTTCCAGTCGTATTCTAAGGGATGTTTTTCCTCTTCTTTATTGGGTTCCCTCATTTCTTATCCTGAAACAGGACTTTTAAGGGTGTTTTCACTGTTTAGGTTGTCCCATATGTATTTAATGCAGCAAAGGTTAGGTGGAGAACCCCTCATTAATGCAGAGGTAAAAATCTCTGCTATCCTTATTTGTCTAGAGGGTTTCTCGAGGTTATATCTGGGCACACTGTGGATTACTCGTGTTCATTACCTTGGATAAGGCTTTGTGAGATGTAGTGTATCATCAATTTCATGGGAACGACCGCAAGGATTCCCTTCGCTTCCTAAATAGATGGTCCGGTCCCATTCTACTTCACAGGATCTCCTAAGCATTTGGGCCTTATTTTTAGTAGATGGGTTTGGCCCATTCCACTCCACAGGATCCTCTAGGCATTTGGGCATTAGGCCTAGGTAAAAATTCTTCCATCCCCCCACAATTATTATTATTATTATTATTATTGTTCCGGTGGTTTGTGTGGATGCCTTAAGAACTAGATCAAATTTATCCTAAAAAATAAAATTATATTGCAAGAAAAATTAAAAGGATTATATATATATATATATATGAAAATGCATTAAAGGGAAAAAGAAAGTATAAATATTTTCTTTTCAAAGAGATAATAATATAGCTCTAATGAAGAAGGAATGCTCAATTCATGTTAGCTTCATCTACTTTAGTAGAAACTTTTACCCTATCATTTTAAATGAATTCCAAATTTTTTTTACCTTTTTTCTAATGTAATGCCTGAACTAATTTATTCTGGATTTCAATTACTAGTTCAGAAGCTACTCATTTTTTTTAGTTGGACCATGCAGTGGGAAAGCTAAAACTCTAGGTACGTTCAAGCCCACCTTAACAGCCGGGCCCTCATTTGTGCAGGCAAGATACACTGATGGACTCCAAGCAATAAAGAAGCAAAACCTGGAGTTTCTAATTGAACTGAGGGATTTCCAAGTTCCAGCCCATCTTGGTGACTAAATGAAATATATTTATTATTTTATTAAGGTGAAGAAGAGGAGGACATAGCCCATTTCCATTCTCAGGACAGATTACCAAGAGAAGAAGAGAGGAGATGGGAAGAGACTCGTACCAACCACAAAAAGTCTATCTACCAAGCTACATTATGAGTCAAAAAATTAAGGGACAATTTTTATTTGGGGCTATAAAATGGGACACTATTACCCAATTTTTATCAAACTCACTCATGAGCACAATAATAATCAACAATAACTAGTCTTAAAAAAAAAAAAAAAAAAGAGTTAAGGAACAACACATTAACATATTACATAAACAATAAGTTCAATGAAACTACAAAATTTCATAATATTCTTCATAACTATTGAGGTATCAGGTTATGATTGGTATACAATAATATTGATGATGGTGGAGGCTGTCTTAATCAAAATAATATTGCGCTAATCAAAAGGTGTCTCCGCAAGTTTGTGTATGTAGCATTATTGTAAATAAATTTGTTTAGACATTTGAAGTGAAATTTACTGCAACACAAATCTCTCCGGCATAAGTCTTGTCAGGAAGGACAACCCTATACTTGCCTCGACGAAGTTCAGCCTTTCCCGTTTCCACCCCTAGCGACACAACATCCTTAACATATATTCTGTACACATGAAGATTAGCCAAATTAAAATGATAAATAAGTTTTGAATCTTTAGCAATTTAATCAAGTCAAAGTAACGGTAAACAATATTAATTAGTCAGAGAAGGTTTCAAAGATTTATATTTTATAGGGTTCTTTTTATTTGATTTGATTTAGTTATGTTTTCTGAAAAAACATACTTTCTCAACAATCTCAATAAATTTTCTTTTGAGAGAGAGATAGAAATTTACGTGGTTTCGCCAACAAAAACATCATCAGAGATCTCGTGCTTGTCCATGATATGAAAAGTAAGCTTATATTTGTGATCTTCACCACCTGGGTACTCAGCGTTGAACGTAAATTTCTCGTTCCATACTGGTTTCTTTCCTTCTCCTACAATTACTTAAACTCCTTTTGTTATCAAAGAAATTTAAATGTTCCCAAAAAAGAAAGACACATGCATTGCAGTGTACATGCACATAATAAATGGATCATGTTGGCTAACCTCGAGTCACGCTGCTCTTACACTCTTGATTTCCATATCGAATCACAACGTATGGATTCATTTTCACTGTAAATTTCGGATCTCTTAGCCAACTTTAAATCAAACTTAGCAATAACTTAAAAAGAGAAAAAAAGAGATTCCAAGTAATCCCATGAAAGCAAATGAAAAAAAAAAAATTAATTACCCAAGAATTCTTTCTCTCGAATGCCTTTGCAATCAACCAGCACAACCTCCAGAATACCACTTGCCATCTCGATCTCTATCTCTCTCTATGATCTGTCTTACTAAGCTTGAGAAGAAGAAGACTTAAAAGGGGGTTGATTGAGATTGATTCTTGTGATTTGTCTCCTGAAGTTATGTTGTTATGGGGTAGGCTTCGTCCTGTGATGGTTGCTTCTATTCACAACTTATTTATATTTGTTTTATTATTTTGAATCCTTCTTCTATGTGCATCCAGTTCCCTCCCATACAGTATGTTGAGGCTCCCAATCATAATGCGACACCTAAGCGGAGTGCGGTGAAGTCCACAAGAAAACTTAACAAAGGAATTTTTAATAATTTTCAGTTGAAATGCTGTGATTGGAAAATTGGATGAACTGTACTGTATAATGTAACCTTACTACAGTTCAATTAAGTTTTCCCCCAGTCTTTCTTTAACAGGTTGATTTCTCTCTTCATAGTACTAACAACTAACAAGTTGTTGTAAATTTAACAAGTTATTGTCTAAGCGTACGTGTACTATTTCAGACAATACGCAACCACTCCTTAATTTCCAACATTAAACAATAGGTAATACGTTTTAATCTATTAAAACTAGAATTTGTTTACTGTCGTCTGATTGAATTACTATGACTGAGACTCGTAATTGCCTATTCACATTTACTTTTAGAAAATATTTTCTTTTGAGTTTTGTATGTTACATTATTAATTAGTTATAAAACTAACAATTTAGCATAAAACGGGAAAATTATTGTGTACTCTCAGAATACCATAAATGCGTACTCTCTCATTTCACATGAATGGTGAGTCTCACTAATTAAATTCATGGTGAGACCTATCATTTATGTAAGAGGGGGAAGTATGTATTTATAGTATTCCGAAAATACTTAATAATTTTAACTTAAAGACAAATTAATGGATTCAAAAACCTCATCAATTTTTTGGGCCACCTCACCTTATTCACATCCTGGATATGGTACAATGGTGTTGAAACTTGAAAGTTAAAACAAACCCTAAAATGTAGGCCTTGAAAAACAGGCTAGCAGGTCGAGTTTAGTAAAAAAAAAAGGCCTATTTGGCTGCGAATCAGATTAACCCGTATTTTTCTTGAAATTTATTTTTTTTTTTATATAAAAAATATGTATTTATCACTTGCAATTAAAGCTCAGCTCCACAAATTGATACTTGTTAAATAATTATACAAATCTTAACATTGTTAATAAAAATAAATAGCACACTACCGCATACTTTTGGCGCGATGATTACTCTATAAGTTTAAGTGCTTGTGGGGGATGGAGAGTAATGGCATGTTTGGAAGTTTAGAGAGGGAGGAGAGTAGTGGGGAGGAGAGTAGAGAGGAATGGTTATCCTCTATCTTATTTGAATGTTTTTAAAATTAATAAAGGGAAAGAGAGTAATTATCCTTTCCTCTTATTTGGATGTTTTAAAAATTAGGATAAAGAGGAAAAGAAATAATTTAAATAGACAAATTTATCTCTATTTAAAAATGGACTTACAATATTGGTTTATGATTAATTTTACCCTATTAGAATATGTTAGTGAATTTTTTTTTCAAATAAAATTTTCGATAAGGCCTTGTGGTAGCTAAAATTATACGAAAAGAAAAATAAAGGAGCTTCTAAATCTCAGATTCATTATCATTTGTGACTACTCGACCAATACAACTATGTATCTTGTTCTAAGTGAAAGCTCCTTATTAGTGAACAAAACTGAAGAAGAACCAAAAAAAAAAAATCGGTTTCCTCTATTGTCCTCTGTTTTCTCAGCAACCAAACAGAGGCCAAGTAATGAGAAACGGCACATAAACGCAAAAATCAAGCATTGAACTCGATGAAACCAAAAATATAATAAAACTAGCTAAAAGTTTGAATATGAGCTAGGGTTTTGGAGAGCAATACGTCGTTGTTATTGTCCTCACCGTCGTCGTCGGCATCGTCGGAAGATAGCTCGCCTTCTTCTTTGGCTTTGGAAGGCTTTTCAGAGAACTCCGTGTTGGGATTCAAATTCGTAAGCTCTGACGTCATGGCTTTTGCCCTAGCTAATGAGATTCGTTTTTATTTTTTTCATTCACCTTAAGCTTTGGACATAGCGGAGAGAGGGAATATAGCTTCCATTGACAAAGATCAAGTGCTTACATGGCTGGACTCGAAGAAAACCAACTCGGTGCTCTATTTTTGTTTTGGTAGTCTATATAATTTTTCAAAGTCACAGCTTTTGGAGATTGGGTTAGGCCTTGAATCTTCAAAGGCGTCATTCATTTGGGTAATCAGAGATAGCTACGGAAATGGGTCTTTGCCAGAAGGTTTTGAAGAGAGAGTTTAATTTTCTCAGGAAACAAACAAATATTATTTATATAATCTGTTTATAATTTTGTTAATTTAGAAATAATAAATTGAGGGATTCATTTGTTCAATAATTTATTTATTTTACTCTCTTTTCAAATCTCTCTAATTTGGAAGAATTAAAAATAAGAAGTTAGAAGTAGTTGAAATCCCTCCAAACTCTTATCCCTCTTTTTTTAAAAAACTTTCAAACAAGATAATCGAATTATTCTCTCTCCCTCTACTTTACTCCCCTCTTTTTTTTAACTTCCAAATAGGCCATAAGGTCGGTGTTTAAACCTCTAGAAGAGAGTTTCACACACATATACATTTAAATTAAACTAAAATAGAATTTTTATCTCCTATATAAATAAATAAATAGCACAACCAAGAGAGTTTTGGAGCTGTACAGCAACTGGGCTGATTCGTACCATCCTAAATACCGGGGCGTTTTTGGCTTGTTTTGGCCATACCTACCCATTTTGGTGCTTTTTGGCGGTAGCTTCATTCCGGACCAGTATAAATTGAAATGAGTTTCTAAAATTTTTTTGCTACTTACAGGTACAGCACCTCTTCGCCATTGTGAAACCTTCATTTACCAGTATTTTCTCTCTCTCTTTCGGCATTTTTTCTTGTCTTGGGTTCTGAAGAAAATGTTAGCAGAGAAACCCAAGATTACTTCTCCACTGTTCACAATTCCCTCCTACCCACTTTTTATTTGACCAAAGTTACTAGGCGGATGCCACTTTTTAACTTTCTATTATTATTATTTTTTTTTAATTTCATGGAAAACCCAAAAGGCCGAAACCGTTTACGCTTCTTTTATTTTAGATTTTTTACCACTCTTATTTAGTTTTTATTTTTTATTAGGTAGTGAAGTGGGCTAGGCATTAGCTTTTTTTTTTTTTTAGAAAGTTTGAATGCATAAAAAAGAGTAAAATTTTGGAATAAATTTTGGAATATTAATTTATACAATATAAGTTTTTTTTTTTTTTTTTTAAGTGTGTGTATATTTATAAAATTGCAAAATTGCGGTAAACTCAAAAATGTATCATTTCCTTGATGAAACTGAAACGATTTTCAGTTCGGTATTGAATCTATTGGCACAAACACAAAGAAGTCTAGACTACCATTTGAAAATTTAATTAAAATAAACGCACAAGTTTCACTACTACACAATATCAACATTTCAAAATATAAAACAAAATTATAAATGTTAAATGGGATAGTTAATTTGACAAAGAATAAAAATGTATAAAAAATTTAAAATTTTTAAAACTAATTTCATAATCTAATATCTTAAGAAAAAAAAAAATTAATAGTTATGTTTAATATCTTGAGATATTTTAAAGGGAAAAAAATATAAATATTTTCTTTTCAAAAAGATAATAAGCTCTAATCAAGACGGAATGCTCAAATTTTTTGAGTTTTTAAACAATATATATATATATATATGTGAGGCCTGTTGGTTAAAAAGATATAGTAATTCTCAGAAGTGGGCTCGGGGCCCAACGGCCCAATCCGAGGACGCTTAGTTATCCGAGGATAGCCTAAAAAAGTTTTATTATTATTATTAAATGGATAATATAGGAGAAAGGAGTGGATATTGTATACAGTGGCATAACGTACGTCCGAGGACGCCAAAATCCGAGGTGAATGTAACTTTCATTTTATTGAAGAGATTCCGCTAAGTTGTATCTGAACTGGAAATTGGGTATAGACCTAAGGGGGAGTCGGGGAAGGTATCAAATATCTTCCAAGGCCATCACCTCCACATTAAATGCTTTCCAGCTAACCCTCTGGCCGCATTAATATGGAGGTGATACCTGAACAGTGACTAAGCAGCTTTATGGCCACTGAGCAGAACGTTCCGGTAGGTGCTAGATGGGACAGAAAGGAGCTCCCACGATAAGAACTACACGTGTACAATGGAAACGGAGGGGAGAACAGGGTATATAATATAGAAACGAATGAAATTGTGGAGGAGGGTAGTCTTTTTCAAAAAAAGAAGAAAGAAGAAAAGAGAGACGGACTGAGAGAAAGCCGAGGAGAGTTTTTCTCAAGGAATGAACCTAAAATATCCCTTATTACTTGATGAGTATAACATTTCCTGTCAAACAGCACTAGTTCTTGTACCCATGCTCTAAAAATTTATTATTTGGGCTTGTTGGGCTGAAAACCCATTCTTACTCAGGGTCAAATCCAAATTGAGTCCCTACAATTGGCGCCATCTGTGGGGAGAACTTGATCTGTTGAGAAGGAAGGGCAGGTGTGATACTCACGGTGGAAGAGGGAGTACCGCAGCAACCATTGACAGGCCCGCAACAGGCAGATGCTAATCAGCACCAGGCAGAGTCTAGAGGCTCTCAGCACAGTAATCCGTTGGTGGACCACGGGCACGGGGAGGATCATGAAGGGAGTACCCGAACAATCCATACAGATAGAAGCCGCTCTCGGGGGAAAGGCCATGCCTCCCCTGTAAAGAGCGGAGGAAATTTCCAGCGTGAGATTAACAAGTTGAAGAGGGAATTGCGATATGAGCGACGAAAGCGTAAGGCTCATAACTCTAGGCACTCCTCTGAGGAGTCGGATGACACCAGTTACAGGCAAAGGTCGAGAACTCCACCCAGCGAATCTTTTTCGTGTGAGGAGGAGTACCACCGTGGGCGAAGAAATAAGAGCCTGACTCGCCAGGGTCGGGGGAATGATGCCTTGAACAAGGCTTTGGATCAGGTTTCTAAGTCGCCCTTCACGCGACATATTGAGGATGCTAGTCTTCCTCGGCGATTCCACCAGTCTGTGTTCACCATTTATAATGGTCGAACAGACCCAGTGGAACATGTTAGCCACTACAGCCAGAGAATGGCTATTCATGCCAGGGATGAAGCCTTAATGTGCAAGGTTTTCCCATCTAGCCTGGGCCCAGTGGCAATGAGGTGGTTTAATGGCTTGAGAACTAATACTATTGACTCTTTTGAGAACCTTACCCAGGCCTTTGGTGCGCGTTTTATTACATGTAGAAGGGTTGTTCAACCCTTGGGGTCGCTACTATCCATGTCTATGCCGGAAGGGGAAACCCTAAAAGCTTACTCAGACCGGTACTGGGAAATGTTCAACGAGGTGGATGGGGCTCACGACGACGTGGCTATGAACACTTTTAAGGAGGGTCTTCCAACCGAGCACGGTTTGAGGAAGTCTCTGACTGGAAAGCCTGTTACTAGTGTACGTCAGCTTATGGATCGGATAGACAAATATAGAAGAGTAGAGGAAGATCAGATGCAAGGCAGAGGAAAGTCTAAAGCAGTAACTCAAGAGAGGAGGGATTTCAGGTCGGACCGGTATAACAACAACCGACCTCGGAGGGACTTTGGGGGGCAGTCAGGGCCTGCCAACTCGCAGGTGGTTAGCGCCGTGTTCCGAGAACCAGTGCAGCGAGTTTTGGAGAAGATAAAGGACGAGTCGTTCTTTAGGTGGCCTAATAAGATGGCGGGGGATCCTGCAAAGCGTAATCGGAATCTTTACTGCCAGTACCATCAAGACCACGGACATATCACCGAAGATTGTAACAATCTGTGGGATCACTTGGAGCAGTTGGTGCAAGAGGGGAAGTTGACCCAATTTCTGCATCAGTCCGGCGGCCGAGGAAGCCACGCAGGCTCGGCGTCTCAGGGGGATGCTTTAAGGGGACCTCCTTTGGGCACGATAAACGTTATATTCGCTGCCCCGGGGAGAACTAGATCTTGCCCTTCCAGGGTAATGTTTGTGTCTCAGTGCTCGGAAGAGGGCTCCAGTTCGAGGCCGAAGAAAGCCAGACCGGGCACCTCGGTGGTGTTAGGCTTCTCAGAAGAGGATAAAAGAGGAACCATACAACCGCATGATGATGCTTTGGTGGTTACGATTAGGATCGGAGGGTATGACGTTAAGAGAGTGATGGTTGATGATGGAAGTGTCGCCGAGGTAATGTACCCTGATTTATTCAGGGGGTTAAATTTGAAACCTGAAGATCTGACAACGTATAACTCCCCGCTGGTGGGCTTCGAAGGCAAATCGGTCACCCCGTTGGGAATGGTTAGATTACCCGTGCAGACTGGTTCAGATATGGTGGAGGTGGATTTTATTGTGGTGGATGCCTTTTCTCCGTATACGGCTATTTTGGGAAGACCATGGTTGCATGCTTTGGGGGCTGTTTCTTCCACCCTTCATCAGAAAGTGAAGTATCCCTCAGGGGGCGAGGTTTCAGAGATTTTGGGAAACCAGAACATGGCTAGGCAGTGTATGATAATGGCCATTCAGCATCGGCCAGAGATAAGCACATCGGCTGTAACCGAGGGTGATTTATAGCAATCAAGGGTTCAGGGAGCCCAATTCGGTGCGTCCCCAGAGGAAATGAGGTGTGAAGATTTGGAAAGGGTGAACGTTGGTGATGATCCAGAGAAGTATTTTCAGGTCAGGGCTCAGTTGCCTTTGTTGGAGAAAGAACAGTTGGTCGAAGTTCTTAGAAGAAACGTTGATGTGTTTGCATGGAGTGCCTATGAAGCCCCGGGAGTGGATCCGGAGTTCATCTGTCATCATCTGAATGTCAACCCCTCGTGTATTCCAAAGAAACAACCACCTCGGCGTCCGTCCAAGGTACACGTCGAGGCTATTAAAGATGAGGTGACCAAGTTAAAGCAGGTTGGGGCAATCAAGGAGGTATTTTATCCTCAGTAGTTGGCCAATACAGTCGTAGTGAAAAAGAAAAATAGAAAGTGGCGTGTGTGTGTTGATTTTACGGATCTTAACAGAGCGTGCCCAAAGGACCCTTTTCCTATGCCCCGTATAGATCAGTTGGTGGATGCTACGGTGGGCCATCCTCGGATGAGTTTCTTGGATGCCTTTCAAGGCTACCATCAGATCCCACTCGCATTGGACGACCAGGAGAAGACCGCATTTCTCACTCCCACTGGAAATTACCACTACAAGGTAATGCCCTTTGGTTTGAAGAACGCAGGGTCTACCTATCAGAGAATGATGACGAAAATGTTTGAGTAGCAGTTGGACAGAAACATTGAGATCTATATTGATGATATGGTCGTAAACAGTAAGGTAGTGGCCGAGCACGTAACGGACCTTAACAACACTTTTGAGATTTTAAGGAGGCATAAATTGCGGCTGAACGCATCCAAATGCTCATTCGGGGTAAGTTCAGGTAAGTTCCTGGGTTACATGGTGACCCATAGGGGAATTGAAGTTAAACCTAATCAGATTAGAGCCATAGCTAACTTGCAACCACCTCGGAATCCCAAGGAAGTCCAGAGGCTGACCGGGATGACCGCCGCATTGAATAGATTCATATCCAGATCGGCGGATAGGTGCAGGCCTTTTTTCTTACTGCTCCACAAGTGGAAAGGATATGAATGGACTGAGGAGTGCGACTTAGCATTTCAGCAGCTGAAGGAGTATCTATCTCGGCCACCCATCATGTCTAGCCCCGAGGTAGATGAGGTTCTTTTTTCCTATCTGGCGATCACCACTTATGCGATTAGTTTTGTTCTGATACGAGTGGACAATGGAGTACAGCGGCCGGTCTATTATGTGAGTAAGTCTCTTCACGAGGCTGAAATACGCTACCTGCCATTGGAAAAGGCCATTTTAGCAGTGGTGCACGCCACCAGAAAACTTCCCCACTATTTTCAGGCGCATACAGTGGTTGTCCTGACTCAATATTCGATCAAAGCAGTACTTCGAAGTGCAGACTATACTGGTAGGGTTGCCAAGTGGGGCACAATTTTAGGGGCTTTTGATGTCAAGTATATGCCCCGTACTTCCGTGAAGGGTCAGGTGCTTGCCGATCTAGTGGCTAAGTTTGCTGAAGGTCCTGAAGAGACAGAGACGAGCCCAGGTGGTATGGATGAAAAATCGGTTGGCCTCATTTCCGCGCAACCTATCTTACCCTAGACGGTGTCTGTGGATGGGGCAGCAAATCAGCGGGGGTCTGGAGTAGGACTTGTATTGATATCTCCTGAGAAAGTCATCATTGAGAAGTCTCTTAGGTTGGGATTCTCAGCTACTAATAACGAAGCGGAGTATGAAGCCTTATTAACAGGAATGGCAATGGTCAATAAGCTGGGCGGAAGGGCTGTGGAAATATTCTCGGACTCGGGGCTTGTGGTGGGCCAAGTCAGAGGGGAACTAGAGTCTCAAGATACAAGAATGCAGGAATACTTGAGCCAGGTTAGGCGTATACAACCCAAATTTGAATTTTTTAAAATAACCCATATCCCTAGGAGTGGAAATGCCCATGCAGACTCTCTGGCTACTCTTGCCACCTCTTCGGCTCAAAACTTACCTCAGATGATCATGATCGAGGACTTGGGCACACCTACCCGAGGAACAACAGAAACGCTGCAGGTCAACCAAATCAGTTCAGTGCGTAGTTGGATGGATCCTATAATACTATTCCTTGAGAAGGATACGCTGCCCGAGGACAAGTCAGAGGCAGAAAAGATACGAAGGAAGGCTCCCCGATTTTGGCTATCCGAGGATAAGAAGTTGTACAAACGTTCTTACTCTGGGCCTTATCTGCTCTGTGTACGCCCTGAAGCGTCGGAGGATCTGCTAGAAGAACTACATGAAGGAATTTGTGGCAGTCACACCGGAGGAAGGTCTTTGTCTCACAGGACGATCACCCAAGGGTACTGGTGGCCAGGCATGCAAAAGGAAGCACAGGAATATGTGAGGAAATGCGATCAATGCCAAAGGTTCGCACCAAATATTCATCAGCCTGGAGGAGTTCTCAATCCTCTTTCTAGTCCTTGGCCTTTCGCTCAGTGGGGCTTGGATATCGATGGCCCTTTCCCTAGAGCAGTAGGAAATAAGAAGTACCTGCTGGTTGGCACGGATTATTTCACGAAGTGGGTTGAAGCTGAGCCTCTGGCTAACATCAGGGATGTGGACGTCAAAAGATTCCTATTAAGGAATATCATTACCCGATTTGGGGTTCCTCAAACTCTCATCTCGGACAATGGTCTGCAATTTGATAGCAAGGCTTTCAGAAGGTATTGCTCCGACGTGGGGATAAAGAATAGGTATTCCACCCCAGCCTATCCACAGGGAAATGGACAGGCCGAGGCTGTCAATAAAGTCATAGTGGGTGGACTTAAGAAAAGGTTAGATGATGCAAAGGGAAGATGGGTGGAAGAACTTCCGCATGTTCTTTGGGCGTATAGGACGACGCCCCGACGATCAACAGGGGAGACCCCATTCTCAATGACGTACGGAGCTGAGGCCGTGATCCCTATTGAAACTGGCTTTCCGACATTGAAAACCAGTAATTTCACCCCAGATGGGAATGATGAGCTGTTAAGGAAAAGTCTGGACTTAATAGACGAGCGACGAGAAAAAGCTATGGTTCAATTAGCGTACTACCAGCACAAGCTGAAGCAGGGTTATGATGCAAACGTCAGACTAAGGCCGTTAGCTCCGGGAGACTTGGTGTTGAGGAAGGTCTTGGGAAATACCAAAAACCCAACCTGGGGAAAGTTGGGGCCCAATTGGGAAGGGCCATATCATATTACATCTGTGGCGGGGATAGAGGCTTACTATTTAGAAGATTTAGATGAAAAAACCATACTCCATCCCTGGAATGTAAGCAACCTAAGAAGGTATTATTATTAACAAGTTGTGCTTTACTTTCCTTTATAATTTATCTTGCTTTCGCAATATGTGCTTCTGAAATGAATGTAAGTATTAAACAGAAACTAAGTCATGTCAGGTCCTCGGACCACAACTTAGTGGAAATTATTACACTATAAATGGAAGTATTAAACAGAAACTAAGTCATGTCAGGTCCTCGGACCATAACTTAGTGGAAATTAGTACACTATGAATGGAAGTATTAAACAGAAACTAAGTCATGTCAGGTCCTCGGACCACAACTTAGCGGAAATTAGTACACTATGAATGGAAGTATTAAACAGAAACTAAGTCATGTCAGGTCCTCGGACCACAACTTAGCGGAAATTAGTACACTATGAATGGAAGTATTAAACAGAAACGACCATAACTTAGTGGAAATTATTACACTATAAATGGAAGTATTAAACAGAAACTAAGTCATGTCAGGTCCTCGGACCACAACTTAGTGGAAATTATTACACTATGAATGGGAGTATTAAACAGAAGCTAAGTCATGGCAGGTCCTCGGACCACAACTTAGTGGAAATTATTGCACTATAAATATAAGTATTAAACAGAAACTAAGCTATAACAAATTATTTAGACATCAAACTTACTTGGAATCTAGGTCTTCTGAAAGGGGTTCGTGTGACTAGAGATGCATATCGAAGTAAATGCTATGAGCATCACTTAAAGCATTTCAAGGGGATCGATACCCCTCTGAACGAAAGGTAAAAATGCTATCCTAGGTACGTGTAATTCTCTAATGAATGTTACAGGGAGCCTTTATAAGGCCGCGGAGGTCACTGTTATAGCCTGCTTTGAGTTCTCAATAATCTAGTATAAAGTTATGATTCTTCCCTATCATGTCAACTTTCATCCTTTTTATAGTTCGAGATCATAAGAAAAGTAGATAAACAAACGTAAGTAATGAAGAACAATCATACATGAAGTTATACAGGAAATAAACGAAACCCCAAATATCTCTTATAATTTGCCAAGAAGAACTACGCGCTGTAACCAGGAACATCCTTAAAAGGATTTTAAAAAAAGAGAGGGGAAAGAAGGAAAAATGAGATGAAAAGGACACTAAAAGGAATTTAACTACAAGCATCTATTTGGTTAACTTTATTTGGAGCTTGGGAGGGGTTTTGCCAGCTACCTCAGAAGGAACGTCCTTTTCCTGCGCCGTGGGAGCGTTTCCGGCAGGCAGGGTAGTTGAGGCTAAGGCCTGTTCAAAAGTATGAGAGGTCGCTCCGTTTTTGGGCCCTGCTACTTCTTTGGCCGAGGATAGATCCTTTGCTTTTTCAGGCACTGATGACTGCTCCTGCTGATTGAGTGTGGGAGGGGCCTGAGTCTGAACCTCCTTGGGTGGCTCAGTAACAGTAAAAGCTACCTCCCCTTGTGGAATAGAAGGAGTGGAGGCTCGAATAGCTGGAGGGAAGTAGATATTTTCAGGTTTCCTCAGCTCTGAGGAGGATTCAACTCCAGCTCGGTCGAGAGCCTCTTGCCAGGTCAAGGCTCAATACTCCCGGCACACGACGGGCAGCTCAGCTCGGAAAGTTTCCTCTGTCTCGGCAACGCCCACATTGTAACCCTGCTGCTCAGCGACGTCTTTTTCTTTTTCAGCCTTGGCTTTGGCTTTCTCGGCCTGATCTCTGAGCTTCTGGACTTCTTCCAGTTGTTTCTACAGGGCCAGCACCTGTTCCTTAGAGGCTGCTAGCTGGGCGTTGGCATCACGCAGAAGCCGCCCTTGGTCCTCGGCCTGTCTTTGGAACCCCTCCAGAGCTGAATCAGCACTCTTCCGAGCGTTTTCCTCGGCTACTAACTTCTTCTTCAGCTGCACAATGTTTTGCTCGGAAGCATTCAGTGTGCGTACAGCTGTTATCTTTTTCTTCCTCTCCTCGTCTATTTGATTGTAGTAGGATTCGGCTATCTCCTCCAGCCTAAATGTGGCTTGAACGGCCTAGAGAAAAAGGAGTTAGAAATATGCAACAAAAAAAAAAATAAAACAAAAAAAAAATATGATAATAATAAAATAAAAATAATAATGTAACGGTGAAAGCGTCGTACCATGCCCAAATATCTTTTGGTATTTTGAAAGACCTCGTCCCTCTTGATCGCTCTCAGCTCAGCCATGTCCCTGGGAAGAAGAACTGTTTCCTCTAATGCTGAGGCAACTCGGCATCCAAGTCCGTCACTAAAATCCCTAATTGAAGCATCCTCCCTCAGAGGCCTTTTATCGAGCATAGGGGTTGGGAGCCAAGCCTCAGGATCCGAGGACTGGGTGGTTGTTTTATCCACCCCTCGCTGTGACCCATGACTTGTTTTCTGCTGTGTAGTAGCTCTTTGGTCCTCACCCTCACTGGTAGTGTGAGTCCTTCCTGCGTCATCACTTCTTTGCCCTTCGGCTCTCTCCTCCTCTTCGGATCACTGGGCTGAGTCACATTTGGTTGGGATGACTGAGGAGGCGGAGGGGGAAGAGATGAAGGATTGACCTGAACTTGCTTTTCCACCACCCTGCCAGGCTGGCCCTCAATTACTTCTTTCAAACTCCTCTGACTTCTCCTTTGGATAACCATTTTCTTAGAAATCACCTCAGGAGATCGGGGTTGATCAAAAACTTCAAATTCGTCGGCAGAATCAGGCAACTCTACAGGTCCTCCTGGGGTTTCTTCTTCTTCTTCTTCTTCTTCTTCTTCCTCTTCTTCTTCTTCTTCTTCTCCTTCGGCCTCTTTTTCTTTTTCTTCTTCTTCTCTCACTTTTTAGGGAACGGAGCGTGATGATGAAGCTCCTATAGAAAGAGTGGCATCAGGCGATGGTTCAGTAAAGGGCTCACCTTCAGGAATAGGGGTGCCCTCAGGAACAATGAATCCCTCAAAGGCTACACTGATACGGTGGAGCCGAGGATCTTTTGCCTTTATCACGTACTGAGGAGCCAGAAAGGCTGTGGACGCAGGTTTGTACTTGAGTATTAAGTGTGCTGCTCTTAATTGGCCGTCGGAGGGATTCACATACACCTCGGACCGCAGAATTCTATCTAGGCTCTCCCTGTTGATCAGCCTGATATTGCGTCTAGTGGCGCACTTGTCTGCAAAGTAATTAAAACATAAAAGGAAATTTCCATTAGAAATAAAAACTGCTTCAATTAAAAAATTAATATGAATTATCAGGGACGTACATCCTAGGAACCCCACCTGGTTGTCCCTCTTCAGTCGGGCAAGGCAAACCATCATGCCACTCCCCGGAGAAAATAAGGAAATCGTCTTTAAAACCCTTGTTTGATGTAGGGAGGCACTGGATCAATCTTACTGCAGGGTACCTAGACTTAAGGTAATACCCCTGATCCTTCAAATGATTGAGATTATACACCCAGTTCACATCGTGATGGGTCAAACCTAAATTGTATAATGCGTTTAAAGCCTCTATGCTCCCAAGCACCCTGAACATATTCGAGGCGCACTGCGTGGGAGATAATCTAAAGAACCTAAGGTAATTTCTCGTCAGATTACCCATTGGGATAGTCATTCCTCCCTCAACAAAAGCTACCATGGGGATGACTACCTCCCCCGTTTTTCTATCGTGCAACCAGGTTTGGGGGGAAGCGTATCTCATACCCACTGTTGAAGGAATCCTATACTTAGTCCTAAATGATTCTATTTGTTCCTCGGAATCAACTAAATACTTAAATCTACCCATTTTCTAACAGTAGCAGAGAAAAACTGATACAAAAGATGGAAAACTAGGGAGGGTTAAAGAAACTTACAGGTTTGGAAAATAAGCTCCTCGGACGGGCTCTTAGTATTTATGAGAGCATGGAGTAATGAGAGAAAGACAGATTCAATGAATACATGCTGAGAGGGAGTAATTTGTAACTGAAGAAAGATTTGATTTGAAAGGCACTTTATAAGGGCACAGAAAGTGGGAGCGGGAAAAACCCCGCCCATAAATGCAAAGGATCCCCCACCGTTTGATTTGCATCAGGTCGTTGAAAGTGGGGGACAACAGAGCAGTTATCATTTAATAATGGCGTGCTCATGACGCCGAAACGTCAGGAGCGTGCCTTGGGCAAACAAAAGGACATTCTGAAAATGGGGGAAACTTACGAAATAAATGAAGACTGGATATCAAAATCTCCCTTTTTCCCGAGGTGGCAAAAAGCGAGATTTTGAGGGGCTATTGTGGGGCCTGTTGGTTAAAAAGATATAGTAATCCTCAGAAGTCGGCTCGGGGCCCAACGGCCCAATCCGAGGACGCTTAGTTATCCGAGGATAGCCTAAAAAAGTTTTATTATTATTATTAAATGGATAATATAGGAGAAAGGAGTGGATATTGTATACAGTGGCATAACGTACGTCCGAGGACGCCAAAGCCATCATTTATCTTTTCCATTCTTCATTAAACAAAGCCATCATTTATCTTTTCCATTCTTCAATTAAACAAAGCCTTTTTTAGTTTAAAATAAAGAGATGTTATGCTCACAATATTTTCACAACAAGTCATAAATGGTAGGTTGTTATTGGTTGTTATGATTAGGTAACAAAATAATTTAAGTTGTGAATTCAAATTAGAACCAATAACAACTTTGTTGTGAAAATATTATAAAAATATTGTCTTCTCTAAAATAAAATAATAATAAAAACTTAATGTTAGCTAAAGTAGACACTTTTACTCTATCATTTTTAATGAATTCCAAAAAAAAACCCTTTTTCTCTCTCTTGTCGATACCAAATTTTTTGAAGTAGTCTAATGTAATGCCTAAACTAATTTATTCTCAATTTCAATTACTAGTTCAGAATGAGTTGCTCATTGGCAAATATCTTTTTTAGTTGGACCAGGCAATGGGAAAGTTAAAACTAGGTACGGTTCTAGCCCACCTTAATTGGACTTCCATTAAAGTTTTTAACAGCCGGTGTCAATTGTGTGTGAAAAACCGAATGGACTGACCAAAACTGCCCAAATTGAAATTAATTTTTCAGTTTTTTTCGGTTAAGTTCGGTTTCGGTTTAAATTTTAAAAATCCAAAATTTATCGGTTCGGTCTTGATTTTAGTGGAAATTATACCGAATCAAACTGAAACCGACCGATATATATTATTATAGGTATATACATTTAGTAAATGTGTGTTACCTTAAGGGATAAAGCGTGTGTTTTTGAAGTTCTTGTCCCAAGTTCTAACCTTTAGAATAGCTTTTATTCATTTTTTAAGCTTCTATTATCAAAACGAAGTCGTTTTGGGTTTTGTTTAAAACTAAACTTCTAAAACCCTAGCCTCTTTTTCTCATTTAGTCGCCCATCCTCATTTCCCCTCAATCGTTTTCCACTTTTCCTTCTCTCCTCTTCACTAATCCTCTCTTCTTAGCCTCCCCTTCCTCGCTCTCTCTCCCTCTTCATTTATCCCTTACCTATTTCTTTAGCCACCATCTTCATCTTTTAGATGAGACGCCATTTGAGATCAAAAGAAGTGCTACTACTCTTTTTGCTTGGATTTAGTTTGCTGGGTTTATATTTTGAGTTTGTTCTTTGTTTCTTTTCTCTGGATCAATTTCTTTGTTTGCTTTCTTAGAAAATAGATGAGATAAGGAAACCGAAAAAATGAACCGCATTGACCATTGTTTTCATGGTTTGGTGCCTTACAGTTTTGTTTTTGTCTCAATTGGTATCAGTTTTGAATTTGGCAAAACCGAGGGTATCGGTTCGGGGCAACATGGATCCTTCACACCAACCGAAACCAATCGATTATAGCCCTAAGCCAAACCCTCATTTGTGCATGCAAGATACATTGATAGACTTCAAGCAATAAAGAAACAACCTGGAGTATCTAATTTAATTGAGGATTTCCAAGTCTAAGCCCATCTTGGTGACTTTCTTTTTCATTTATTTATTTATTTTATTAAGGAGCATAAAAGAAGGGATGTAGTCTATCTCCATCCTCTTGATAGAAAATCAAGGGAGAAAGAGAGGAGATGGAAAGAGACTTGTTTTCGTCCCCACCACAAAAGGCAATCTAACAAGCTACATTATGAAATCAAAAAATTGATAGGACAATTTTTATTTGGGGTTTTCTAATGAGACACTAGTAGTCTAGTACACAATTTTTTTTTTTTTTATCAAACTCGCCCTTGAGCTCAATAATAATTAACAATAACAAGTCTTTAAAAAATGAAGAAGAAGAAGAGGAAACAACACATCGGCGTAGTGTACCTAAACAATAAGTTTAATGACACTAACAAATTTCACAATATTTTTTACAATTATTGAGATGGCAGTTTATAATTGGTATTTAATAATAGTGATGATGGTGGAGGTCTCAATAAAAATAATATTGCAGCAATCAAAAGTGTCACTGCAATAAATTTGTGTATGTAACATTATCAAACATAAATTTGTTTAGACAATTAAAGTGAAATTTACTGCCAAAATGGGCAAATGCCCCTTTCGCGCAAAAAATCCAGCATTTTGCCCCCTTTTTCAAACTAATTAGGGAAATGTCTCTCTTTTGTAACTCGATAATATGAGAGTCGAGTTTTTATGAAAAACTCGATGTCCCTATGATCGAGTTAGTCTGACCGTTGTGCCACGCTGGCGTAGCAGACATGGTTTTTTCCCAATAAATAAAATGCTCGTGTAGTTATTCATAACTCGGCAAGTGTAAAATTGAGTTTTCTTCAACAATTTGAATCCCTAAGACCCTAACATCTCACAACACCTATTCACTCACTCTCTCCCTTATACACTCTCCCTCGCTCTTTGCCATCACTCTCCCTCGCTCACTCTCCGATCAGGCTTCCCCACTCTCTATCAGTCTCACTCTTCCTATCCAATCTCCATCAGTCTCACTCTCCATCAGTCGTCGTTGTTTCCCGTCGTCGTTGCTTCCCGCCGCTGTTGATTACTACTTGCTCACTCCCAAGTGCAGGAGATTGTAGCAATATAATTCTCGGAGCACCGAGGTCAAACCACAAGGAGCAAGGTATATTCAAAGACAATATAATTAAACAAAAATTTGGGTAAAGAAGAAAAATACTTTTTCTTAGTGATTGTTAACAAGAATAATAATAAAAATGATTTAAATCAATAATGTAAATACTAGGGTATTGGGGTGTTTCCCTATATGAATATGAAATTCTTTGTGATCTAAGAAATTATATATTTCATAATTGATTATTCTTATACAATTAAATACTTATGATTCGGTTGAACTGAGACAATTCAAGAATGTATGATAACCTCGATTAATAATGCGGTTAGAAAAGTTTTCAGAAAAACCCATTTACTTTAAAACCTGATTTCTATTTGAAACTATTAGAAATTCATCTAAACAATAAGAAAAACATGATTGAACTTATTGAAAGTATGGAAGAACTAATACATCAAAAGAAATCTAATTAAACAATCAAATATGTCGTGGATAAAATCCTAGAAAGAATCACATTAAATATTCATACCGTATAGAAGAAACATAACCCCTAGCCCTAACAAAGAGTTTAGGCTGCCATTAGAGAAAGGAAAATACAAGTTTTTCTCTGCCCAAAATTCGTTCTCATAGCCTCCCTTCAAAACCCTAATGTCTAAGTGTCCATACAACTTTTATTATTTTAATTTCCGTCCAGGTTTACAGTAGTAACTTGTGAGTTAATTTCAGCCTTCAAAAATTGAGAATTTTGAAAAACTCAAAACTGAAAAGTTGTATATATTTAAGTCACGGTTCCAACCCATCTGGCCTTATGTCAATTGGATTTTTGAGGAGAGAGATACACCCAAAATACTGATCAGTGCTCAAATCAGATTTTTCCTTTTCAGATTCTGTCTCTTTGATTTCTTTCCTTTTTTTGAAGCTTCCAATCATGGTAGATGATCCAAGCACTCTAGCTGCACCTCCTTAGACATTTAAGCATGGTCCTTTAGCTCCCACAAATTCCTGTAAACTCATCTTTCTCACATGATTTCCTGAAAGTAGAAAATTACACACAATGAATAGCATCTTATTCAAGAAATTATGTAAAGATAAATAATAAGTACTAATGCAAATCATGGCTTAATTATACAAATTAAGCATAGTAATAAGGAGATAACGCCCACATAAATATATAACAAATATACATTTTAAGGCATTATCAATTACAAGTATGTTGCTCTCCTTTAATATATTTTCTAATTTTGGTTAATATTAGGTTGTGTTTTATGTGGGATTTTGATTATTTTGTTGAAACTTACTTAAAAGTAGTAAATTTACTAATCAAGATGAGAATTTTGTTGTCTTTTATATGCTGCAATGATGATGATCTAAAGTATTTCTTGCTATATGGTTATGTTCGTGTTATTTTCTCATTAATGAGAATTTTGTTGTCCTTTACATGCTACAATGATAATTTTCTCATTAATGAGTTTAAATGTGCTTGGGGTTTTGATGGGGGGTTTTGGCAAATCGAGTGGTGGTGTTTCAGTGATGTCTCTGAGTTTGTGTAAAATGTGTCTTATCCGATTGTAAGCATGATTTTTTGTAGTTGTTGTAAATGGTGTCAAACTAATTATGTTTGACTTTAAATAGTTGTTGTAAATGGTGTAAAATGTGTCTCATGCCTCTAGCAGCAACTGTTAGCTCTGAAGCAGAACCCATCTCATAAATATGCCTTATTGTGTTGGAAATATCTTGCACTGATTTTAGACGTAGGATTGCTGATGGGAGGAAGTGACACATGTTGCCAAAGTCCTTGGCTGCATGGTGATTGTTCTCAAAACTAAAGTATCCAACTAGACTAAGTGTTTCCAATGATGAAACAATATTGGTGGAATTTGAACTTGGTGGATGTTGAACCTTTAGGGTGGCAAGAGATTGGTTTGGACAAAGATTGGTTCTATTGGGTACACAAGTTAAGAAAAAAATGATGAAAACTTTGAGACTCTAGTTGTTTGAAGCAGTCTTCAATAAATCCAAGATGTTCTGCCCATAATGACATCCTATATCCATAAATTTATGAAATACAATACACATTCACATGAAACAGAAAGTCAGTTAATGTAAGTACAGTTAAAAACCAGTAAGAGTGAAGAAATAGTAGCATTTAGTATAGCAACAAACAAATTAAGTTCTTTCTTATCCCTCAAAAGTTTTACTACTCATTGTTTTTGGTATATCTAGGTTTTTATAAATTTTATTATTTTTTGAAGTAGTACCACATTTCTTGGAATTGACACTACTTTTGTTTTGCATATCAGTCCAATCTAGAAAATTTTAAGTAACTTTACTATAAAAAAAAAAAAAAAAAATTCATCTCTTAAATATGCCTTATTGTGTTGGAAATATCTTGCACTGATTTTAGACGTAGGATTGCTGATGGGAGGAAGTGACACATGTTGCCAAAGTCCTTGGCTGCATGGTGATTGTTCTCAAAACTAAAGTATCCAACTAGACTAAGTGTTTCCAATGATGAAACAATATTGGTGGAATTTGAACTTTGTGGATGTTGAACCTTTAGGGTGGCAAGAGATTGGTTTGGACAAAGATTGGTTCTATTGGGTACACAAGTTAAGAAAAAAATGATGAAAACTTTGACACTCTAGTTGTTTGAAGCAGTCTTCAATAAATCCAAGATGTTCTGCCCATAATGACATCCTATATCCATAAATTTATGAAATACAATACACATTCACATGAAACAGAAAGTCAGTTAATGTAAGTACAGTTAAAAACTAGTAAGAGTGATGAAATAGTAGCATTTAGTATAGCAACAAACAAATTAAGTTCTTTCATATCCCTTAAAAGTTTTACTACTCATTGTTTTTGGTATATCTAGGTTTTTATAAATTTCATTATTTTTTGAAGCAGTACCACATTTCTTGGAATTGACACTACTTTTGTTTTGCATATCAGTCCAATCTAGAAAATTTTAAGTAACTTTACTAAAAAAAAAAAAATTCATCTCCTGGTACGCTTAGCTTTGGAGATAATTCTTGGCTGGGAATTACCTTATTGAAAGATGTATTATTTCTTGGATTGGTTTTATATGTGCAAATGTATGGCTGGAGAAGCTGATATAGCAGCATAGAAGTTCTTTTGCTTGCAATACAACTCCTCTTTGTTTAAAATTGACCATATGGAGGGAGAGGAATAATTGAACATTCAATGGTGTGGAGCTCTTTGTTATTGGGTTGAAGTTGGTGAATTTGAGATTGCTGTTCGAGTGGTCCTGCACCCTTTGGTGAAATTGACATGCATTATGTTGCAGATTTTATTGATTTTCTCTCTTTGCGATTATAATATTTTGATTAGGTAAATTTTTTTTAGAGAATCCTCTGTAATTTTTCACCCTTTGGTTAAACAAGAAATAATATTCATTGGAACATCAAACTGCTTAAGTAACTTCAAGAAAAAACGAATGCATTTACTCTAGGAAACAGTAGTCACTCCATTGTGGTTTAATGAGTTTGGTACATTTTGATTGAAATCACAATGTAACAACTGAAACTTTTTCAATGTGTGCCAGTGTAGGTTCTTTAAAAGAGAAATTTTTTAAGAAATGTCTATGGTTAAATAAAGCATTGATTATGTACGTAATTGGAAATGTCCACCATTGCTACACTGATGTTCGCAGTGTTGCATGTGCTGCAAAACAGTTTCGCACTGTTGAACCCTGTCCAATCATATCACCTATACGCACGTCAATACACAGATATGCATCCTTTTGCAATGCACCGTTTTCAAGGATGCAGAGCATACCTGAAAAGTTTTTGATACATTTAACACAGCTCCGCACTGTCTTGTTAAATCATGTCAGATGAAGCACAAGAATGCTGAATAGTCTTCACGTGAATAAATACGCAACCTTTTTGCAGTACATATCATCAGCTCGCTGTTGAAGCACAAGCTATAGCCATATCAAACAGCTGTCTCAACAAACCACATGCACCAATAGACGCCACTGTTTAGCCAAGTCATATTCACAGTTCTGCATGTACTGCTCAACAGCTTGCCACTGAAGAATACACTGTCGAGTTATATCATCTTTATTCACGTGAATACTTGTCTTTGCAAAAGTCCTATATAAAGTCTCATTTACATCTACCTTTGCAAAACATCTACACATACCGATTTGAAGTCACATTTTCCAATGTTAACGCGCAATTGGATGCTACCTCGTTTTCCAAATACCTATAGTCACATTCACATGAATACTTGCCTTTGCAAAACTCCTATATAAAGTCCCATTTACATCTACCTTTACAAAACATCTACACATATCGATCTGAAGTCACATTTTCCAACGTTAATGCGTAATTGGATGCTACCTCGTTTTCCAAATAACTATAGGAGGGAGAGAGATTTCGACAAGAGGGAATACTATGCCAGATTGCGATGGGAGTGGGACTTTCGCGTAAACGAGTTCAACGCTCTACACAATGATCTCATGCAACTCGGGGCGCCTTTTGTCGACTATATCTCACTCACACTGCCACGACTATACATGCACCAATATGAGCATGCAGTGACTAAAAAAAAAAAACAATCTTATGATACTTCGTAAGTGCAGGTATCAAATGCTACAACTTGCAAGAGAGCTGGCCGCCGCAACCAATGGGCAACTCACTCCGTGGTGAATTCCTATGTGGTGTGTGTCTTATGCCTACGAGTTAAGTTAATAATGTTAGTAGCATTAGTGTTCGATATGCAATGCATGCATATTGGTGGCATCGTGTAAGAATATTTAAGTTTTCAGTGTTATGCCATAGGTGCAGTCACCGCAACCAACAGGCAACTCATTCTGGTGGAACGTAACAATGTTCTCAACTACGAGGATTACCTATAAGAATGATTGCTTATGTGGTATGTGTGTTATGTCTAAGGTTAAGTTAATAATGTTAGTAGCGTTAGTGTTCAATATGCAATGCATGCATATTGGTGACATTGTGTAAGTTATTTTAAATTTTCTGTGCTATGTCGTAGGTGCTTATTGAAAAACATCATGGGTGAGAATATTTAAGTTTTATGCCTTATGTAGGAATAATCTAAATAACGAATAACGTGCATGTTCTTCACAATCAATAATAAGGTTTATATAGTATAAATGCAATAACAGTAACACACATACATATAAAATATAGTTAAGCAAAATAGTTCTCTAACAAAGTCCAATTACACCACGACACGATTACTCTTCGTCTGACATCTCTACATCTAACTGATAAATGGGATCAACAAGAAGTGATTGCATGTATTGTGCGTGCTCGTACAACTTACACTCCATTAACTCTCGAATCTTGACTTGGGTTCGATATTGATTAAGACGTATCTTCATTCGATTATTTTCTTCTCTTATGGGGTTCAATACTTTACGAAGTTCATCGATCGTGTCTCTTGGCATTTGCGATGCGAGTCGTTGAGGCACTGGCAACTTATAACTAGCCAATTCATTATAAAACATTTGTTGTTCACGGAATAACCAAGCCTACTCCTATCTCATGGTATTGTGAACCCTTGCACTATTTCGCAGATTCGAATCGATTGGATAGCTGAACTCATCTTCCAATACCCAGTAATGACCCATAGCAGTGAACACGTCGCAAGGCCTATAGATGAAAGGGTTGCCAGAACCAAACATTGACGCTGAATACAGTAACATCAAATGATCAAGTTAACAGTGTGCATCAACTGTTGGTAAATAATGTAATGCTGCATAACATGGTACACGACAAAGGCATTCATAAATTTGTGCACAATTACATGCTAAAAATGAAATACTAACACTCACATTTGACCATAAACATTAGACGTTGTTGTTAATGTCTGACCAATGATGATTATGTACACGCCCCTATATGATTATGACCAATGATGATTATGTGCAATACAAAATGTTGCTATGGTAAAGATTTCATTCTCTTGTGATTAAAATTTACTACAACAAACAACCAAAATCACACCAATGTACTCACTTTACACTCATTCAACCAAAAAAATAAAAATACAGTACAATATTAAATGAAAATACCATTGCCATAAAATTCTGGTGTGAGTTTTTTACTTGAGGTGATACAAATTTCAATTGAGTCCGGAAGTAGCTGTGGATTTGTGGAGTAGAGTGGAATTCAGTTCAGACGGAAAGCAAGACACTCTGAATGGGAGGAGAAGTGAAGTTATTATACGAGAATAACTCGATTTTAGGGAGTGTGAGTTTTCTTTATAACTCGACATTAAAGTAATCGAGTTATATTAAGACAAAAAAATAGGCTACGCCTAACGCCAAGATAGTCTGAAATAGCTATAACATGAGCATAACTCGATATCTATATAGTCGGTTATATAACTCGATTTTATGATAATCGAGTTATTTAGGGATTAAAAAAAAAATGCCATGTTGGCTGGCCAACATGGCACAAAGTTGAAGATAACTTGATTATAAAAGGATCGAGTTATTCACAAAACTCGACTTTGACATTATCGAGTTACAAAAGAGGGACATTTCTCTAATTAGTTTGAGAAAGAGGGCAAAACGTTGGTTTTTTTTTTTTTGCACAAAAAGGGCATTTGCCCATTTTAGCCTGAAATTTTAGGTTAGCAGCATGTTGTAATTATTTCTCAAAAAAAAAAAAAATGAATCAAGATTTAGTTAAAATTTGTAGTACCAAGTAGGAGTGTAATATTTGTAATACCAAGTAAGAATTTAATTCTTTTACAAAAGATAAAAATAAAGTAAGAGTATAATTCAAGTATAATATATATTTAAAACCTAAATTTCTTGTGTTGGTTAATAGATTATATCTTTTTCTTTTTCTTTTTAAAGTAAAAGTTAGAAAACGTAGTACCTTATGTAATGAATGTACCTCTTTTTTTTTTTCTTTTTTCTTTTTTTGCGAGCTTATAATTGCATAATTACGTTTACGTATATGTGAAGCCCTTAAATATATTAAAATTATCAAAAGAAATTATATATCTCTAGCGGCTCTACATGTAAGGGTGACCATAGGACCCCAAAAAAAAAAATGTATATATACATTTGCGAAAAAAATAATATATTCTAAATTAACATATTGTGTCTACCTTAATAAAAATTTTAAACACTTTGACTTGAGAATTACAAAAATTTGGATTCAACAAAAATAAGAGTAGTGCTAGTACATTCACAACATTTTCATAATAATTTCACAACAAATTTAATGGGGTAAGCTGTTATTGATTCTAATTTGGGCTAATACTAATATTATTTTTTTACACACTAATAATAGCTTTTTGCATAAAATTTATTGTAAAAATATTGTGAACGTAGCATTACTCTAAAATTAATTATGCTCTCAAACATAATCCTTAATCTCCTTTTTTTAAGCTTAAATAACAACAATAATTGTTAGTCCAAATAACAACAAACACAAACCAAACAAAAACAACACAAGACCAAACAACATTAAGTGAAAAAATTATTTAACAAAAAACCTATAATAAAACAAAAAGATAAAATTTGTAACTCGTTTAACCTATTCAATAAAAATAATTTCTAATTTCATTTTTCCTTAAAAGATGATACCAAGAAAAACATTGTGGTAATTTAAATTGCTTAGTGACCACCCTTAATAAAATTTCTAGAGCCGCCACTATTAATACAACAAGTAATGCATACATGTACAAATTATTGTAGTCATGATAAAAATATTTAGGAAACATGCATTCATCTAAAAAATATATCATAAGTTGTAGCTCTTCGTTAACAATCTGTAGATGATATTATCTAGTATATAACTCTATCGAAGTATTATTATCATGCATGTATCATAATGGTGTCTTAAGCATGGTTTGGTTTCAAAAACCGAACCGGACCAACCGTTTCAACTGAGAACTGGCCCTTAATCTGGCTCGGTTATTAATGAAAACCAAAATTGAGAAGAAAAGGCAAAAAATCAGAAACCACTGGTTCAACCGGCAAAATTGGAAACCGGTATGGTTAAACCGGTTTTAAGCAATTCTTCATAAAGACTTTAGATGTGTTTTAAAAAAAGAAAAAAAGAAAAAGAAAAAAAGAGAGAGATCTTGTTTCAGATGTATGAAAAAGAGAGATTTTGATTTTGAAAATGATCTCAAGCTTGAAGTGGTAAAGCCTAAGATGCCCAAAGTGACCCCAATAACATCATACTTACCATCTTTGAGGAAGAAGCCCAAAGAGGAAGCAGATTTACAATGATTTGATCACTGTTGAAGTCTCTGTTTACTCTCTTGCACTTGCCCATATTGACAGGAGAGACAAAGAGAATATTGAAGAGAGATCTGAAAATTTGGCTAAAAGTGAAGGGAAATGTTAACAAGCATCATGTGGTGCTTGTTAAGATTTCCCTTAATGGGTTGCGTTAATAAAAAGAACAAAAATTATTTGAAAGATTGTCAAAGAGGATTAAAAAAATTACTAAAAAATTGTCAAAAAGAATAAAAAACTACAAAAAAGAAAAAAGAAAAAAATGTGCAAAAAGTTGTTGTTAACACAACCCAATAAGAAACTATTAAGTACAGAATTGTTGTTTGAGGGAAACGTGTGGATGTAGTAGTAGTAGTTGGTTTTCAAAATGTGTGGTAGAGAGATATCAATGTGTAAGGGACTTAATGTGGCGTTTGGTACGGGAGAATCCATATTACTCTTGGCATCTAGATTTCTAGGAATGTGATTCCTTGCAATCTGAATGCCTAGGAATGTAGTTATTCTTATGTTTGGTTTCCTTAGGAATCTCTTAAGATTCTTAGAAATGTGAGATGATAATGTTTGGTTTATTCTCAGGAATCTTAAATGAATTATTTATTTTTCTCATTCTATCCTTAGATTTGAATGTGAACTACCAAATCCCTTAAAAAAAAAAAATCTTCCTCTAAATAAATAATGAAAAACAAAATATAAACTATTAATAATTTGTTGAGCAACACACACACAACAACAAAAGTGAATACTTGGCAATAATGAAGGGTCCTCTTCAAACTTTTTATTTCTATACGTGAAACCTAAATAGAACTTTGTTAAAGAATATATCAACAGAGTTGTATATCCTGTTTATATTATTTTGGCAGGAAAAGATAAAGACAAGGAAAAATATATTAATGATTTGTTTTATATTTTATCATAATTGCTTAAATGATAAGGAAAAATGGTTAAATTATCAATTTATAAAAAAATACTATTTCATTTAAGCTTGGGAATCTCGATACCCACCTATTTTAAAGAGAATCCACATTCCTACTGAGAGGGGTTTAAATAAAGGGGAATCCAGATTCCCTTAGCATCTGATTCCCTAGCGTGATTTGCAACCAAACATAAGAATTTTTAAACATTCCTGGAAATTCTAAAACATTACCCTGTACCAAACACCCCATAAGGGTAGAATATGTAGGGGAAAATATATCAAGTGGGCCATGATATTGTTACCCATTGGTGACTTACTTTTTTGTAATTTAAAAATTTTAAAAATAACTAAAACACTTTTTTTTTTTTTTTAGAGTGAATAAATAAAATACTTTGTAGTGGCTACCTCTATATTTTTAATTTTTTTGGTTGAATTTTGCTAAGTGATGCCCAAAAGTTGGAAAGTTAATGTTTAATGTTTTACCTTTATATATATATATATATATATATATATATATATATATTTATTTATTTATTTATTTATTTTATAGATAAAATGACTAGTTATAAAATTATTTATTATTTATTTATGATTTCATCAGTTCGACCATAAAACTGAGAATTACTCTTTATTTCTATTTTTTGACCATACCAGTTTTTAAAACCATGGTCTTAAGCACATATATTAAGCGACTTGATTATCGTGTTTGCTGATGTCGTTTTTGTTCTTAACGTGTATGAATAAAAAGAATTTTACAGTGCACGGTCATTGACTTTTACTTTTCGTCTGGTACTAAGAAATTTCTCATGAGACCATGGATTAATTTGTGGGTGGAGCTTGTGTCCAGTGGCCAGTGCCACTGGACATGTTGCAATGCGAACACGTGTCCAAAACTGGACACGTGTCCGTATCCTAACAGGTCCAGTAGCCATTGGCCATTGGACACAAGTCAGACCCTTAATTTGTTAGCAAATATTGCATTTGCTTCTCATCATTGTGTTATAAACTCAGAAGACACTAGTTTTCCATACGCAATGCCTTTCTTTTTCTTTCTTTAGTTTTTTTTTTTTTTTTTTTGGCCTTGTAACTTTGTTCTCTCTCTCTCAGTTTGTTTTTGATCAAGAAATTCACTTCTAAACTTTGATCCACCGCCATTTCTTAGGTATTGTTTCCTTTGATTCTTGGTTGTAGATTTAGCAGTGGACTGTAATTTATAACAACGACATATATAGCTTTAGGCTGCGTTTGAATTGGGAGTAAATGATTTTCGAAAATGGTTTTCCACGTTTTCGCGTGTTTGGTTGTTCCGGAAAATAAAATTTTCCGGAAAATCACTTCCAATTTTCCCTAACCCAACGGAAATTATTTTCAGTACCCATTTTCACTTCAAAGTATTTCCGGAAAAAATTGAGAGAGAGAGAGAAAGAGAGAGAGAGAGAGAGAGAGAGAGAGAGAGAGGAAGGAAGAAACAGAGAGAGAGGAAGGAAGAAACGGAGCGACCCACGAAGAAGAAGAGAGAGCCACGAACCCAGAGCCCAGCTCTGGCAACCCACCGCCACTCGCCGTCGACCCACGAAGACCCACGATCCACCGCCACTCGCCGTCGACCCACGAAGACCCACTACCCACCGATCTTCGACCTAGACCCAGACCCAGACCGTCGACCCAGACCGAGACCGACGACCCATCGCCTTCGACCTTCGACCGACGAACCATCGCGTTCGACCTTCGACGTCGAACCATCGCCTTCGACCTCGACTTCGAACCATCACCCTCGATCTCGTCGACCTTCGACTTCGAACCATCGCCTTCGACCTCGACTTCGAACCATCTCCCTCGATCTCGTCGACGACAGTGTTGTTGTTGTTGTCGAAATTTTTGTTGTTGTTGTTGTTGTTGTTGCCGGAATTTGTTGTTGTTGTTGTTGTTGCCGCCGGAATTTGTTGTTGTTGTTGCCGGAAAATGTGAAAAAATGGTAGGAAAATAGCATTTTCCTAATCGAACCAAACACATGAAAATATTTTTCACAATAATTTTCATAATACAACCAAACACATGAAAATATTTTCCTTTTCCGGAAAATAGCATTTCCGGAAAATAAGTATTTTTCGGGAACCAAACAGACCCTTAGTTTCAAAATTTGGAGACTGGTTATGGATCCTCCACAAACATTTAGCAATGGGCCAGAATTGGCAAATTTCGTGGTCAGCTCTGGTGTCCTGAACTAATCCTTGGCAACGGTTCAGGATCTTCACGGAGAAAAAATCAATCAAAATGAACACCCAGTAAGACACAAAGTTGCTCAGCAATCAAACTGTACCATCGTAGCTTTTTCTACTCAACCTGCTCGTGCCAAAGACTATATTCAGGAAAGAGGAGATTTGGTTTCATCATCAACTCTTGAGGAGTCTTTTCCTCTCTTTAATTTTCTGTGCACCAAAAAAAACCCAGATTTCGCCATTAACAAAGCTGCTCTTGAGCTTTTTGCCTCCATCAGGGACAGGCTCCCCTCCTTGAAATCTGAGGTACCTATATCGCCTGAAAAATCTTTCTTTTTAATTATTTGTTTTTTTACATAATACTACTTAGCTTGGCAAAAGCTTGAGTATGAGCATGACTGTGATTGAAAAGTACAATAAATTGATGGTCGTAATGGTTAGCATGTTTTTTTTGTCTGTTTGACCAGAATAGAAATGGGGCCGTTACTTCTCGCGAGTTGGTAGCTACTCATTTGTTAAGTCCTTATTAAATTATTGTTAATAATATTTTTTTATGATATTTTCGTATAATTATTTTATTAATCCAAAATTTTAGATACTTTTTAGTTCTTACTTATTTTCCAATATCCTGATCGTAAATCCATATATTTCAAATTTTTCTTTTTTTTCTATTTCTAGTTACAATATATATTTCTCAAAAAAAAAAAAAGTTACAATATATATGAAATTTGAAACTATGTATTTTTTAACCCTATTTTAAGATATTGAAAACTCTTTTCTAGATTCAATAAATAATTTTCTACTATGAATATCAAAATAACGTGATATCTCAAGAAAAAAAAATTTAATATCATTATCACATATACGATATTTATTATTATATGTATTCCATAACTACATTCATAATTAGTGATTAGTAATATATGGTATGGATTATTTATGTGATTTATTCATTTAAAGTACATAGAGATATTTTCTCTCAAGTACATAGAGATATGTTATGAATTTGAATTAAATTTTTGAGTAAATGCATGATTTTCGATATCTTAGTATAGTTTATAATCTTCTCAAAAAAAAAAAAAAAAAAAAAGGTATAGTTTTATATGATATTGTTTAGAAAAAAAAAATGATTATTTGGAATCTACCGTTTTCCCCAAAAAAGAAGAAGAAAAGAGTATCTAGTAAATATTTTCTATTTTTTGGCTTGTTTTCAACCAAATTAGCCAATTAATTATCATATTAAAGTAATTGAAATAATTCTCAAATTAGTAAATTAATTATTTTTATATATATATATATATAAATATATCAAGATCTAATAATCCAAATTATAGAAAAATAATAATTAATAGCTAAAAAAATTCAAGATTAAAAAAAATTAATATATTGATGTTTTATATGATAGTAAAACGTGATGCTTAAAAATAACAAATTTGAATTTTTGTTGTTGTATAAAGATTAGTCAAATACAAAGTATTAAAAAAAATTAATTATAAAGTATTTTGTATAAGTATAATACGTGTAATTTATATTCTCTATACACTTAATAAAAAAGCGTATTTCTGAAATAATTTAATAGAAAAATTGGAGTTTTCTAAAAATACATAGTATAAAAATGTAATATAATACGCGTATATTACTTACTCTGTTCTTTTTATTAAAAAAAAAAAAAAAAAACAATTCGGAGCGAATACTATAGGATTTTTTAAAACTTGATTAAAAGAATTTTGAGAAAGTGACTTGTCTTTTTATCCCCTTATATGTGATTTGCCATATCAATAACATAGTAAGATTCTAATGTTAATGCAGATCGACAATTCCAAACCATTAATTATCACTGGCAGCTTTTTGGGAGGATCTGTTGCCTCTCTATTTACCTTATGGTTGCTAGAAACAATCATTTTTTGGATCACCAAACACCCACTTTGAATCACTTTTGGTTCACCCCTTATTGGTGATAGTGGCCTGCAAAATGCCATATTGAACTACCCAACATGGAGCTCTTGTTTTCTGCATTTAGTTTCTGACCAAGATCCAGTACCAAGAGTCCTAAATACAAATGTTTACAAGCCTTTTGGAACTTTTCTCTTGTTTTCGGAATCCGGATGTGGTTGTTTTGAGGACTCTCAAACCATTTGGAGTTGTTGATGGCTACCTACTCAGAGGGTCCTGAAAATCAAAATCCTAATCAAGTTTTGGAGCTCTACAGAAAGATTGTGGAATATCTGAATCGTAAGGTAATTTGTGGGCATACCACAGGGTTGCTTCAATGGACTACACCTCCACTACGGGCAGGCATTATTATTCAACTAGTAGCAATTAATGGACTGAAGTGACCACAAGTAGCTCAATCACAACTTTATTTTTTTAGATCAAATATAATTACAATGCTTATTTGTGATATATGTCATGCTATGGTACACATATGATATATGATACACCTAAACCATGTAAAGAATGAAATGCTTCTTGATCAACAAGTAACCAAAATCTCTAATATTTCAAAAATAGCGAAAATTACTAACTTGTAAAATTCTTGTCGTTGCAACAACAACCACAAAACAATGGCCTGAACAATCTGATTACAAAGACAGAAGAGCAGGAATTGAAATTGTTCAAGTCCAAGGGGCAGGTTTTGATCCCTACAAGAAGTTGAATGAAATAAAAATAAATATGGCTTTCTTTGAATGGTACAAGAAGTTTTTCAAGCAAAAGGGAATTGGATTCTATGACAGCTACAAGAATGGATGCTCTACCAATGATATTAATGTGATATTGTTTAAGAAAATCCTCACTAATTATTGGGAAGAAATGGTGGATGAAGCAGAGAAAAAGCCCCAGAAAGAAGGTGCCTCCTTTCGTACCCAGTGGCTCTTTGCAGGAACAAATTATCGATGGATGATTGAACCACAGGACATAGTTGAACACTACAAGGGAGCACACAAGACTACAGATTGTCAAGGTCACATTATGAAAAATTGGAACAATGGCTGAAGGAAACGGAGAAACCTTCTAGTGGTCTAAATGATTTGAAGAAACAGAATGTGGCATCAAGTCTAACAGATGATTCTCTCTTTTGGGCACATGTTGAGGAGGCTCGCATTTCAGTAGCTCGCATTTCACACAAAGGAGAAAGTGATATGGAGAAAGAATCATTAAATTGCAGACTGATTGAATTTGAAAACTATGTGTTGGATTTGATCAAAAATTATGCAGTATCGCCTGAGATTTTCTTCACTGGGAGTAGCTTCATGAAATGGTGGGAAGAGTATAGAAAAATTAAGGGAACTTCTTATAGTTTGCGTCTTGCTAACTTAATGAATAATGCTGAGAATTACGACAAATATGCTACTGGCTGCCTAGTGATTCACTGAATGTTTATAGGAATAT